>NC_134861.1:74383495-74475995 GCF_049852395.1 Peromyscus maniculatus bairdii
ATAATGGCTGCTGAACTATTGTTGTGGGTTGCATTACTGTATTTTCTAGTACATTTCATGCCTTTTAGCATTTCTGGAGGTACACTTTCATGGTTTCTAACAAATCTAACTGGAATACTTTTGAATTATAGGAAGGATAATCCCCAGGCAGTGATTTTTAGCTTACTTCAACTCCTCTGCCAAATCAGAACCATATGCTGTCAAAAATATTGCCATAGGGTTACAGTCAGATCCAGAAAAATTGTTTCCACAAATTTCGACTAATTCTCAGAAGTTATTCTAGTATTACTTCCTGTTTCAATTGATTATACAAGTAGAGCAAAATGTCTATTTTTTATTGTCTAAATTGGAAATGTCCTTTATGTCAGAGAATAAGTACTTAAACTTTTGTTCTAATGGAGATGACATTTCAATATTCAAAAATAATTTTAAAATATTCCATTGGTAGTAGGGTATCTATATTAAAAGTGGTAATATAAACACAAACATTTATCATAAAAACTTAAAACATTGAAGAATGAAATTGAAGAAAACATCAGAAGATGCAAAGGTCTCCCATACTCCTCTATTGGTAAAACAATATAGTAAAACTAGCCATTTCCTAAAAGCAATTTACAGATCCAATGTAAATTGCTATCAAAATCTCAGCATAATATGAATAGACCTTGGAAGAACAATTTTCAGCTTACATTAAATTGCAAAATATCCAGGACTGTGGTGGTATTGTGTTCCCCAAAATATTGTGTACTCTAATAAATTTATCTGGGGTCAGAGAACAGACAGCCACTAGATACAAAGGCTAGAAAATGGTGGCACTCACACCTTTAATCCTAGAATTCCAGAGATAGAAATCCCTCTGGATCTCTGTGAGTTCAAGGCCACATTGGAAATAGCCAAGCATGGTGACACGCCTTTAATCCCAGAAAGCCAGCCTTTAATCCCAGGGAGTGGTGGTAGAAAACAGAAAGATATATAAGGCGTGAGGACCAGAAACTAGAAGAATTTGGCTGGTTAAGCATTTGGCTGGTTAAGCATGTGGCTGGTTAAGCTTCAGGCTTTCCAGCAGCAATTCAGCTGAGACCCATTCCGGATGAGGACTCAGAGGCCTCCAGTCTGAGGAGAAAAGACCAGCTAAGGATCCGGTGAGGTGAGATAGCTATGGTTTGTTCTGTCTCTCTGATCTACCAGCATGGATCCCAATACCTTGCCTCAGGTTTGATTTTATTAATAAGAACTTTTAAGATTCATGCTATACAGGACAATTAAAATTATAATTAATAATAAAAGTACTGCTAGAGACATGACCTTTAATTATACCACAAAGCTATAGTAATAAAAGCAGCAGAGTATTGGCATCAAAGCAGAGCCACTGAGTAATAGAATCAAGTCAAAGGCCCAGATATAAATCTGCTTACCTATGGACACATGGTTTTCATAAAGAAGCTAGAAATACATACAGTAAAAAAGTTTAGTTTGGTCTGTGATGATTGCATCAATGTACACAGTGCATTCTGATCATATTCATCTTAAGCCTGTCCCTTCTAGCTTCCACTGCTGTCAACCTCCTTCCTTCTTTCTTTCTCAAGATAATCTATGACTTTTTGCTCTGATTTGTGAACAATTGGATCCAACCATGGCCATCTGTATGGTCATTGGTTTGGCAATATTCATTTGTGTCTCAAAGACTCACAAATAAATTACACAACCTAAGAAATGATTGTGCAATATTCACAATTTAGCAAGAGCCAATAGTTTAGCAATAAGGAAAATGGCTCTGTTAAGTCTATCCTCAGTTTGTGATTGTCGACAAGCCTAGTTTTTTGTTACTTTTGTTTTGTTTTTTGATACAGGGATTTACTGTGTAGCTCTGGTTGTCTGGGAATCTGCTCTGTAAACCAGGCTAGCCTCAGACTCACAGAGAACTGCCTACCTCTACCTCCTGAGTGCTGGGATTAAAGGCATGTACCACCACTGCCAGGAGACAGACCAAGTTTTATTCAGGTTCAGTTTACACATCTCAGCAGCTGTCAGATTATGGTGATAGTATATAGTAATATAAATACTCTGAATTCATAAATAGAGTAGTAATTGTATTCAATGCTATTCCCCCAGCCCATTTACACTCAATTTTCTCTACATGTTCTAATATACATTATTATAGTTACATGTTATTTTACTGTAGTTTTCTATCAAATGGCTAATCTTGAAAACATACATATAAATAACATTGTTTAGACTGAGCAGGTTGTATCTAGGAATATATCTGTATAACTATTCATGTATTTAACAACAATTTATGAAAAAGAGGCCATGAATTTGAAAGAGAGTATGCAGAAGTAATGGGAAGATTAGGAGTAAGAGAAAGGAAGGAAAATAATGTCATTTTAGTCTAAAAAAAAATAAACAAGCAGTACAATATCTTATAAACTCACGTTATCTGTATCCTGATTACATTTAGGCTCCGAAGTTCTTTGCTTGTTTAGCTTTCAGTGATTTGTCATGTTTTGCTATTAACAATATTATGTTGTTTGTCATTACCTTATTAAATTCTCAAAAAAATGTTGCTGCTATTTTGAGGCAAAGGCTCTCCATGTAGCACAGGCTGCCTGGACTTCTGTTACTCTTCTTGCCTGGGCTTCTCAAGTGTAATTGTTTGGATTAACAATGTAACTTTCCACATCTGTCTAAGAATTATGTTTTCATGCATTGTCGTTCAAAATGTCTTAAAATTGTAGGTCGTATGTTTGTGATAACCTTTGACATGGTTTTATTCTTAGTTAAATGTTTAATTATAGCTTATTTATAATAACTTTGGGCAGACATTTTTCAAATGCAAAATGTATGCTAACACTTTATGCAATCAGTTGGTCACATATAGGAATCTATTTCTGAATTTTCATTTCTTGTTTATTCTTCTGTATGTTCTATTCACCTATACTTCTCATTTGAACACTATCCTGAACTACATTGAATACTATCAATAATCAGGGATGAAAGAAAGACACAGTGGTCCCTCAGTGTCACTGCTGGCCTGTTATTGATAGGTTCTGTAAGAAAGGAAATTATTGCTCTGAGTTGTATCTCCTTTGGTGACCCACTGGCCAATGATGGATAGTTTCAATCCAATTGTCACATAGAAACTGTCTCCATCAGATTGGACTGTGGCCACACCTTGTGTAACACATTTTAATCTGCTAATTAATGTAAGAGAGCCCATTGCAATGTGGGAGATGGCATCCTTAGGAAGGTTAGTTTATGATGCATAGTAAAAGTTCCTGAGCAAACTATACCGAGAAAGGCAGCAAGCAGTTTTCTACCTCCTTTCTATCCTCTAAGATTTTTCCTTGAGCTCCTGCCCTGTTTTTCTTCTGTGGTGAAAGGTAAACTGTAAACACAGAGCATTTCTTACTCAAATTAGTTTTGGTCAGTGTTTTATTATAACAGAAGGAAAATTAGAACAAATAATCATAGAATAGAATCAAAAGTCATAAAGGTGGAAAAGAAAATATTATTGATGGGGTGGGTAATAGGGAGTCATTATAAGGGAATACAATAGGGTGGTAAGAGAATCATAAGAATAAAATAGATACATTTATGAAATTGCCAAATTACAAAAATAATAAAAAAGAGTGAAGATTTGGAGAAATTTGAGTTTTAGAGTTTCATAAAAAGTTTGCATTAATTTATGTAGTAATATAGTAATACAGGACAATGAATAGTTATGAAATTTATTGTGAGTATTATTTGCCTATCATGAATTACATACTCATAGGTTTAATGGGTATGTAGATACTGCGTGTTAGTTCTGACTGTGTAAATTTAGCATTGTGTTATGGGGAAGTAGTAAAAATCATCAGTTGTGAGTATTTGGTGCAATGAATTGTTATATAAAATAATTCCATAAAACTTTGTCACTTTGAGGAAATCAAAATTGATACCTCCTCTAGCATACAGGCTTAATACAAGCTTAAGCTTATTGTTCTTCAAAGGAATATAGAATTGTAAAACATTTATAGCAATATTGGTTATCCAATACTCAAGGGTTAGACCTGATAAAATAATTCAATTAACACACAGAGGAGGCTGTACTTGTATATTTGTATGTTCTGTACATGTGTATATGTGTATTGAGCAACAATTAATGAACATGAAGACCATGAGTTTAAAAGAGACGGAGAAGTATTTGGGGGGGGGGTTAGCAAGAGGAAATGAAATATTATATTATAATCTCAAAATAAAATAAATACTTAAAAAACAAAAAGGTGTTAAACTCAACTTATGTGTCATGCTTATAAACTTGATATAAGAATCAAGTAATATTTTATCTCCAAAATTAAGCACAGAAATATATGTTAGGTAACCAATATGTTTACAACTCTCTGGTTTATACCTTGGGTTGTTATATTGATTTCATTTTATTTGTCAGTCTTATAAATTATGTTGCTAAAGAATATATTATATCACCTGTGTAGATAGATAGATAGATAGATAGATAGATAGATAGATAGATAGATAGATAGATATGTCTATTTTTCATTGGCTTTTAGGTAATTCTGAATTTTATTTTGACCTATCTCCCTATACAATTGTGATTTTATATGAGTCAATGGTTATCATTCATGTATATTTTTACTATATGCTTACTATAAAAGAAAAGCACAAAATGGTGTATCTTAATGACTTTTACAAGTAAGACTTTTACAAGTATAGGACTACTAAAATTATACCTACAAACACACCCACACACAAGAAACACACTCATGGGAAGGACAGGGATATTTAGAGAGACAAAGAACATTTCCTTATTGCCATCTCAGAAGTAACCAAGATTTCCTTCAAATAGCTATCTTCTTTCCTCACAGTTATTTGTTACATTAATTTTCACCACCAAGTAGATTTTTAAATTGATACATTTTGTAATTAAAATACAACAGATACTCTTTGGTATCCCTATTTTCTTACCACCAAAAGATTCTCTTAAATTCAGTACATGAGAAAGTCATATTTTTTTTGTTTTACTACAAATTATTATCCTATAACCTTTCATTTATTTTTTTCTCTTCTTGGCAAATGATCAGGAAATATGTATTTCTACCTGCTATATATTATAGTATTGCTATATGTTCATGATTTTTCTCCTGGAATAGTAGCAAATACTCTATCAGCCTGGAATAATAGCACATATTCTATCAGCATAGAAGTTAAAGACAATATTTTGTTCAGTGTTATGTACTGAATATCTGCTTATAAATCTACTTCTGATGGCTTAATGCTTCTGTCATTTTGAAGAATTGAACTATTTAGTATGGTTTGACTTATGTAGCTCAGCATGTGTCAAATGGGGCACAAATTATTTTTGAATATTGAATACCTTTTTTCTAAGTCTCCTGGATTTAAAAGTGTCATTAGTTTCCTTTTGAGTACCTAATGTGTTTTCTTCTAAGGTGAAGGTATGAGAGAAAAACAAAAAAAATTTCACTCTTAAATTCAGTCCTCTCTATCAGTTCAGCTGGTTGAGAAATTTTAGCTTGGCGTGAAGAATATAAAAATTACTATCAAATTATATAGTGGCTTCTTTTGTTATTTTATTAATGAATAAATCTTGGGAATCAGATATTAGTGTATAAACTTGATAGGTACTCAGAGCATCAGAGAAAAGGTCAAGTGCCCTTCGCTCCATCTTCCCAGATCAAAAAGCCCTGAGAATCTTTCCAAGCCACTCCTTTCTCCAGGTGTCTTTCTAGCTTCTTCAGGATCAGCCAGAAAACTATATGGTTTATTTGGGCCAGCTGAAAGTGGACTCTGCCCTCTGAATCAAGGTTTAACTCCATTGGCAGTCTTGGAGTGACAATACAAGCAAATCTCCTGCAACAAAATTAGCTATTTTTTCATGACATTAATTTTATAATTTCTTAATTACTAAATTCACTTGGGAATTTAAAAGTTGTTCATCTAGAGGCACAGTTGTAGTTGGACGTTTTCCTGTGTCCTGCTGGGCCCTGCAGCCACTCAGACCCAAGTAAACACACAGAGGCTTATATTACTTTTAAACTGTTTGGCCATTAGCTCAGGCTTATTACTTATTAGCTCTTACACTTAAATTAACCTATAAATCATATCTTTGTTTAGTCACATGACTTGGTACCTTTTCTCAGTTCTGCCTTCATATCTTGCCTCCTCTGTGTCTGGCTGGCGACTCCTGACTCAGCCTTCCTCTTCCCAGAATTCTCCTTGTCTGTTTATCCTGCCTATTCTTCCTGCCTGGCTACTAGCCAATCAGCATTTTATTAAATCAATGTACAAAAGCTTTATTCCACAACATCACAGTTTTCAAGGGACAATAATGATAGCTAGTGTGCATTATTTGTAAAATGAATAGGAAGCATATAGAATTCCAGGCAAATATTTTTTTATTTGAAATATGAGTTATCACTTAACTCATAGCATAACTTAAAAGTAAATCATATTCATATTTAAACTTTTGTAATATTTATTATGTAACATTAATACATGTTAAATGTATTGCTTAATGATTAGTCATATCTTCTCCAACTCTCTCCCTGCAACTCATGTCAACCCACCAACATTCACAGCTCCACCAACTTTATGTCTTTTGTTATATGTTTTGCAGTAACACACTAAGTCTAGTTAGTGCTACCCATACTCAAATGAGTGTGGGGTTATCCTCTGTGGCACATGTAATAAACCAAGGAACAAACCACCTTCAAAAATAAAGTGACTTCAGCAGACATAAAATGCCGTTTACACCTATACTAGGGGTGGTGCATCATGCATCAGGAGCCATTTTTGCCTCCATGTTGGATTTTGTAACTTGTTTGATCTTGTAAAGTCTGTGCAAGTAGCCAGAGTTGCTCTGAGTTCATGTGTGCAGCAGATATTTGATGTCAAAGGACAGAATTTCATACCCCTTATTCTGATCCTTCATTTCTTCCATTGTTGATGTCCCTTCTTACTTGATTTTCCTGAGTCTTAAGGGAGATAGTGAAGGTATAGCTCTTCTCTCCATAAGTGGTCATCATCAGTTACTCTCAGCACTTTGAACAGTTATGTGTCTCTGCATTCGGAATCTTCTCTGACCAAGATTGAGAATGGTGCAAGTCTCTGGATATAATCTTTACATTTGAAGGCAGTTTGACAACATGACCACATAGCATGTAGAATCAATAATCTCTTCATACAACAAATTTTGACTCTGTATAGATTTTGTTTTCAAAGCTAATACCTGAAAATGGATAATCACACATAACAGATACTTTAATCTTTGAAACAATTTTACAAGATTTATAAAACTGTGCTGTTTTTACATTTTATAGAAACATCATGTTCAATTAGCTAAAGAAGTCTTTTTAATATTGAAGGGTAATAATTTATTTCATATTATGTTGAATATACACAGTTGGGATTTTTAAATTTATATATTTAAATGGTTAATGATTTTAATACTTTAACATTTAAAACCATAATCGTAGGTTTTGAAAATTAAAATATCAAAATTTAGTGAAATGTGTTATAAACACATTACTGAGTTGTGACAGTTTTTATAAACTATGACAAGTATAGTTACTCAGTTATGTTTTATAAAGAACGCTGAAATTTCTCATTGAGTCTGACATGGAAATACATTGGATCCTATTAAGTTACTTAAGAACTAATCATTTGACATGAAGGAAGTATAGCTATGGCAGAGAAAATACTTTTTCTTGTAAACCAAATTGTTTTACTTTATTTTAGCAGACCTTAGGCAAATTCATAATAATTAAATTCCTTTTATGTGAGAAGGGAAATTTGCCATATTAATATTTGTGGAGCAAAGAAGAGATGGCCCTGTGGTGTTGTACGTTCTAAATTTAAAAAAGTGTTCAATTAGAACTGGCACTAGTGAGAACAGATTAGTCAACATTCCCAAAATTTTGTCCTTATCCTTTCTTTCAAGAATTCTTCTAGATCTCATCTTAATTCATGTACTTACTGGCTTTAAAACATAAAATATTTTTTCTCTCACAGCTGTAGGAAGAGAGGTTCAGCATAAAAGGCTAAGTTTCTTGAAAACAGCATCTTTATGTTTGGCAGAGAGACTTGTATGGGAAGCAGACTCCCCTCTTCACCAATTTCTCAGAGCCTGACCTGCACATCCCCTCACAATCAGCATTAGATTTCATCTGTGAAGTTGGCAGGAATACACATATTTTGTCCATTATACTTCTAAACAGACAGACTTTCATTTATATATATATATATATCATATATATATATATATGATATATATATATGTACATATATACACATGTACACACATACACACATATGTACATATATGTGTATATATATATATACATACATACATACATACAAACATATATATCAACCTTTGTCTTTATTACAGTACACTTACTTCCCTTTTGTAAACATGTTTGGGAATGTTGTTATCAAAAAGTGATGCTAATAGTCTTCAGAAACTGGATTCTTGGTCTTGAAAAGTTTTACTGTAAAAGTAAAAGGATTTTTGGTACAGCCATTCTTTATTTTTCACTGGGTACTTTTTTCCCCAGACAAACAGCAATTAGAGCACTATTATATTTTGGCTATTGCCATTGTGAATTATATTTTAAAGTAGTTAAAAACTGTCTGTTATACAGAATACACTAGCAAAACTCAGAAATGATGAAAACAATTCCTCATAAAATGAAGTAAAAGCTGTCACACTGAAGATATGAATATTTAAATGTTGTGCAATGAATATTTAAGTGTTTGCCCATTGGCCTCTCCTTTTTCTTCACAGCCTCGGCTGACATACTTCTCCATCTTTCAGATACTGAGAAACTTCTCATTTAAGAGATATAAAGATGAGCTGAGGGCTTCAGTATACATTAATGAAATTGAGTTATAGTTGACATCATCTCATGAAATAATTCTAAGGCAAGGGAGTAGCAATGAAAATAATCTACTCAACACATAAAAACAAAGGATATCAACTCTACAATTTCATTGCAATATAGTCATCATTAATTATTTTAATACCAAACCCAGGCAAACACAGGAAAATGAAAGGAAACTATGAATTACTGTTCCTAAAAAACAGAAACAGAAAACTTCAACAAATCCAACAATATTACATGGAGATGATAAAAAATGATTAGTGAGCATTTGTTAAATATTAGAACATCTTTTAATGAGTTCTGCTGTGGATATTTCTCTGTATGCTGTGAATGTGTTCCTCTTATTTGGTTGATAAATAAAACAATGATTGGCCAGGTACCAGGTAGGAAGTATAGTATAGGTGGGACAAGAGCAGAATTCTGGGAACAGGAAGGCTGAGTCAGGAGACATTGCCAGACACTGCCAGGAGACGCAAGATATAAAGGTACTGATAGGCCACAAGCCACGTGACAAGGTATAGATTCATAGAAATGGGTTAATTTAAGATGTAAGATCTAGCTAGCAAGAAGCCTGAGCCATTAGTTGCTACAGTTTTAATGAACACAAGCCTCTGTGTGTTTATTTGGGTCTGAATGGCTGTAGGCCCAGGTGGGACTGGAGAAAACTTCAGCTATAGAGTTCAGCATATAAGATAAAGAAAGAATCTTGAGATCATAATAGATACTGGAAACACACTGATGAAACTCAGCATCTGTATTATAAATTTTACTAACTTAATAAAGGCTATTTGTGTTACTACTCCAATTCATATGTTGAAGTGCTAATTTACAGAATCCTACATGTAAATGTATTTGCAAGCAAGTTTTAGTAAATAAATGAAAACATTTAGATATATTCTAATCTACTAAGATTACTCATGACATTTCAGGATGAAGAAAGTAAAACTCAATTGTGAGAGGACTGAAGACTCCAGGTAAAACACCAGGAAACCATTATCTTCTATAGATTATTCAGAAAAGAGCCTAGGAAGATAATCTCCCTCACAGACCCCAGAATGAATTAGCTATACTTAACTTACATTGAATTTAAAACTTCTGAACATTAGTAAAGAAGGCTCTGAATCACTTTTTCTCAATGAAATGGAAATGTTAATGCCCAATTTCTCATACTGTCGGATAATTCAACAAGATTCACAGTGTCTCAAACAGGCAATGCTTTATGAACTAAAATTACAAGCTTCCAAACACAAGTGACTTTCTATGAGAAGACTTACTTCTAGAGCCTCAATGTAGAATGCCTAGGTTTGATAACTGGTATTTGATAGCCTATAGGAGGCCTCATCTCTGGAATGAAGGCTAATTTTCCCTTGTTTGTTGCCTGAATATGCACTTGTTTGTTGCCTGAAGTTCTTTGCATAGGAAAAGAACTCCATGAAAGATTTCCCCTTGCCAATAAACATGTCCCTTGATTTTGCCATCGTCTAATCTTCATGTAGCCATATCTAGGGGACACTATTTCATATCAGACTACCTGGTATTCTTGTTCTTAGGACCTTCCTACCTGTTCTGCTGTGGCATTTACAGGGTCATGAATGCAGGAATCATGATGCAGAAACATTTGTGTTAGTTGAGCTTCCCAGAATCAGTTGGTGCCCGCATTGCACCCAGTTATGTTTTTCCATGATGGTCTCCATTTCCTAGAAATGGAGACTTGTTGATGAGGGTGCTGACTTTATTTAACTGTATGTACAAAGACAAGATGTATAATATAGTAAGGCATTATGACCTATAGTTTATGGAGTCATGTGAACATTCCTAACAACCCATTCTAAAAGAGTTTTCTCGTGCTTGATGTTGGACGTTTTGTTAGTTTATGGTTCATTTGGAGAACATTGTCATTCCAAGTAGCATAACTTTCTTTAAGATGTACATATGCATTATATATTATAATCTAAAGGATACATATATATTTTATATATAGTACTATTGTAGGTAAATATAAAATAATGCAATCCCTTGAGTCCTTATCAAATAGCATTAATATCATTAGTTCCTCATTCCTTATTCTCCTTCTGCATTTACCTCCCATTCTCCTCCACAGTTGGAGCACCCTCTCCATTTTTCTGTTTCCCACTTCATATCACCTGTATCATGCTTTTCTCCTCTCAAGCTCCCCCTGCCCATCTTGTCTATGGGCTCTTTCTACTTTCCTGATTTCTATGGTTACTCCATGTATATTCACATCTGGAAGATTTGGAGCTGAAAACTCAGATAAGAGAGAATGTGTATTTGTCTTTCTAGATCTCAGTTTCCTTATTCAAAATAATCTTTCCTATGACCATCAATTTACCTTCAAATTTTATTATTTCATTTTTTCTCTACAGCTGCATAGTGTTCCATTTTATGTATGTGCTTCATTTTCATTATCTATTGACTAGTAGAAGGATAGTTAAGTTCACTTCATTTCCTGACTATCATTAATAGGGCATCTATGAACAGTGATGAGCAAGGGTCTGTTGGTATGATGTTGTGATTATGCCAAAGAGTGGTGTATCTGAGTTATATGATAGATGTATTTTAAGCTTTTTAAGGATTCTTCATATTGATTTCCAGAGTGGCTGCACCAATTTGCATTCCCACCAACAGTAAATGATAGTTCTACCTTCTTATAACATCTCAACATTTATTGTCCATTGTTTTGTGGAACTGAGCCATTCTGAGTGTTGTGAAATGATATCTCTAAGTTGTTTTAATTTCTATTTCCCTAATTGCTAGGATGTGATGAACACTAAGACATGTGCAATAAGTATGAGGATACTGTGTGCTTTATGAAATCATCAATATCTGCAACATATGAGGTGGAATTTACCAATAGATATTCTAAAAACATTGATAACTTGATAAGTCTAAAATTTTAGTTACTAAGAATGTTGAAGTTTTTGTTTTTGTTTTTGTTTGTTTGTTTGCTTGTTTGTTTTTCGAGACAGGGTTTCTCTGCATAGCTTTGCGCCTTTCCTGGAGCTCACTTGGTAGCCCAGGCTGGCCTCGAACTCACAGAGATCCACCTGGTTCTGCCTCCTGAGTGCTGGGATTAAAGGTGTGCGCCACCACCGCCCAGCTTTTTTTTTTTTTTAATGGCAGACACAAAGACATTCTTATGAAACTTCAGATTGTCACAGTGTTACCTATTTTGAAATTATATTCTGTCAGATATTAAAATGTTTGCGTATTAATGGTATAAAATTTCAAGTGTACAAAATATATAAAAAAACTGAATACAGGTAGTTAGGTATTCATCATCACAAATGTTTGAAATTTATTCCCCAAAACTAAAATGCACTGTTTGATGAGTATGTCTCTAACTTTCTGCCTCTTTGTTCCCATCAAACCAGGATATGAGCTTTTAATGTTGAATTACTTAGATTTCATATGAAAAGGAGAAAACTATAGTCTGTTTTTCTGTGCCTGGTTGATTTTGTGTCACTGAAGTAGTCACAAGTGATAAGATTTTTTTTCTTTTGACTGTATCACATGAAACCCTAAGCAGAAATAAACCCTTCTTTACTTAATTTTTTTTTTTTGCCTGTAACATTTAGTGATGTTGTTCTTTGACAACTTCACTTATGGATAGATTGTTTTCTGATTACTTTAATACCCATTATTTCTAATCTCCATGTCACCCCTATTCCCTATACTTTCTTGGTTTTGAAGGCAAAAATAAATTCCCATGTATCTGAGTGACTTACTTGATTCATTCATTCATCTAAGCATGAATGCTCAGGTAAATTTCACAACTTTGTGTTTGGGAATAATGTTGTAATTAATGTAGACTACAAATGAATTTTTGTGATGTGTTTCAATTTCTCTCTCTCTCTTTCTCTCTCTCTCTCACTGTGTGTATGAATGCATAGATATGTGTATATACATTATTTTGTAGGTTTCTGTGCAGTGTTCTATTAAGTAACTCAAATAATCTGTTATAAAAATAGGCAAAAGGCTTCATTGGATGGATATGTCTTAAAAGTTGTTTTAAAAATGACCATCAAATTCATCAAGTGTATGATCAGCATCTCATTATTAAACATAGACACATTGCAACACAGTATTTTTTCACTCCACATATGTCAAAATTTATAGACAATTAACAATGACTATCAAAAACAAAATAGCAAAAATAAAAATAAAAAATCTGTAAGTACTACTATGTATAAAATTTCAGAAAACATTTAAAATAATTTGGAAAATTTAAATTTACACTTTCTGATCTATCTATCTATCTATTTATATTATAACAATGTGTTATTTTTCAATATGGTTGTATACAGCAGTTGAATGGGATACATAATGTAGAAAAAATTTGTAGCACTCAAAAAAATTGAGAAAATTAGAGAAAAATAATACTAAACATATTTTCAAGTATTAAGCCAATTAAATGATTATGAATTTTAAATAATTCAATAATAATAAATAAAATTAATAATCAAAGAAGTAAAAGAAACAATGAATTCTACATAAAAATGAATGTTATTATTGATTTTAGAATATATAAATGTTTGTATTAGAAAGTAATGCATGAAATTAAAAAGTAAAAAGAGACATGAAAACATACAAATATAAGGAAGATTAATTATCTATAAACTATTTTAAAATCAAACCAAAAATTCAGATAAAATATGTATATTTTGATTTATTTTATCTGAGAACTGACATCCTTAAAAATTAATTCATGCCGGGTGGATCTCTGTGAGTTCGAGGTCAGCCTCATCTACAGAGCTAGTCCAGGACAGGCTCCAAAGCTACAGAGAGAAACCCTGTCTTGAAAAACCAAAAAAAAAAAATCTAGATATATGGACCCATTGTTTCAAATGAAAAATTGAAGTAATTTTATGGATTTCAACCTCTTTCAATGATGAAATACATCAAAAAGTGAAGCAACAAAACCAAGAGTGAGTATTCAAAATAAGAATAGAAATTGTCGGGCTGGAGAGATGGCTCAGCCGTTAAAGGCTAGGCTCACAACCAAAAATATAAGAGTTCGGTTCCCAGCACCCACGGCTGTCTCTCCAGCCACCAAAAAAAAAAAAAAAAAAAAAAAAAAAAAAAAAAAAAAAAAAAAAGAATAGAAATTGTCACCTTTAAATTGTGATGAGCTATAATAGTAAAAGACATTGAAAGGAGGACTTGACATTAGCTGCTTATTTTATAAAATAGTTTCAGAAAACATTACTTATAATAATATGCTATGCATATAGAGAAGGTTAAAGAGATTTTTTTTAAATCCATGAATTTTTATTCTAGGAAAGAATCCAGAAAATCTTTTTTTAAGCTTAAGAAAATAAATTGAACAAATATGTTCATGTCAGCTTATATGTATTTTTAAATCATTTTACATTGTATTTTAAGATGTTTATTTTTATTCTTGTAATTTCATGTTTTGGTAGTCATTATTCATTTTCTATGTCTTCTCTTATATGTGGGGTAAAATAATACCGTGATTTCATCTGTCTATGTTTAATAATGAGATGCTGATCATATATTTGAGGTATCAATGGACATTTTTAAGCATCTCTTAAGAAATATCCAGTCAGGTCTTTGTCTATATTTTTTTGTGTGCAGTATAAAAACCATGACTGACTAAACATGAGCTGAAAAAGGATGAAAGCAATAGACCTGCTATCATTCAGGAGAGAGTTCAGGAGGCTATAGTACAGGAAACTAAGGAATACTGGAACCAGGAGAAATAGTCTTCCCAAGGGAATAGCACACCAAATGGTTACGAATCCCAAGTTGTCAGACCTGAAAACATATACGTACAAGTAATATTGCACATATTTAGCAGGTTTTATTTAGGAACATGTGTGTATGTACAAATATTTGTGTAACAGAAATTAATGGTAAAAAGTTGTCATAAATTTGAAAAAAAAAGAAAAAAGATGATATAGGAGGTTTTAGAAAGAGGAAAGGGAAGAAAGAAATGATGTAAGTATATAATAATCTCAAAGAAGAAAAAAATAAAAATGTAAGCTATAGAATACCTGCTGTGAGCATGGAGAAATTTATTTTTTTAATTTTTATTTACCAAAGTATTTAAGTGATATAATTAGGATCCTCTAATAGTAGGCTCTCAGAAATAGTCACTGAATAAAATCTTTACTGTAAAATATACAGCATAAGTATATGTCAATATGAGACATAAAAGATTTTTTAAATATAATGAAATATTAAATACATGCTGGTATACATGAAAACTTCTATGTACTTACTAAATCTGAACACAATGCACTGTATTCATTATAATCATAATCAGTCCAATGTGCACATTCATGAATAGAGAACATCAGAGTTCTAATAGCCAGATGGCATCACTGTAGGAGATCTTCATTTTACCTTTATTACTGTCATCTCCAAATATTTAAAATTTTTTACAGTTATTAGCATTCATATACTACTATTAAGGTATTTTATGCCAAGTATGCTTTAACACAGACAATAGTACGTGTTGAAAATATACTTCAAAATTACATATTAAATTGACATAAACATCAGACTATGCTAAGCCATTGATGAAGGAAATAAGCATCATTTAAAATGAAATTCTGTAGGTAGAACACGCAGATAAGATTTCAGACATTTTAAAAAATGTAGAACCTCTTTGAGGCTATTATTTTTCCCAAGACACTAACATCCCCCGGCTAGACTATTTATCACAATGGTTTCCAACTGTTCTCGCTGTTTGTACATTCTCCCCTATCATCCTTTCTCTACATAGCGGCTGGGGTGGGGGTTAATACAGAAGACAAGCTATGCTATTTTTCTTCTCAGAATGTTACATGACTTCCTGTGTCATTCAGGACAAAGGGAAAGGCTTTAAAATTGTCCACAGGGTCTTTCTGAAACATCTCCCACACGATTCTATAATCTTTTTGCTTCACATATAAAAGACTTCTCTCATAATTCTGAAAAAATATAAAGACTTCAACAGGAAATCTTCCCTGTACATATCATTATTTTTTAGTGTAATTGTAATGTTTCTTAAGAATTTGATAATTTTTAATGCTGTATACATATACTTAAACACATATACATACACAAATGGTCCTATGTACATACTCATAGACCACTCAAATATATAAGTGGAATAATTGCATGTATATGTGATAAGTACAAGCACATAGTTCATAGATCTACTATACTTCTGCATTACATATCCTGTATGTACATTGTACTAATGTGTGTGTGGTGGGGCATGGAATTTCCTGATTTGTTTCTGGCAAATATTTAACTTTAATAAAGCCATTTCTATAAGACAGCACTAGTTATTTCATTGGACTAGCATTGCAGTTTTTTATATAACAAGCAGAAAATCTTGCATATACATGAGAACTAATGAGTAACTATTTACTTTTTGAGCATTTTATTTGTGATATGTGTGTGGGGGGACAGCCCCCATGTTTATTTACCCCAGGGACTCCTGAGGAAGGAGGAATAAGAGATTTAGTTAGAAATGAAGAGGAAAGAGAAACAGATAGAAAATACAGGACAGACTTGGGATGGCCCAGATACTAATCCATTGGGCCTTGAATGTCTATGCCCTAGGGTATTTAAAGGAATGCCAATGGGTGGAGCAAAATACCTTCACCCAGCACAGCCAAGTACAGACTGCCTCAGACACTTGCACTCAGGCCCATAGTGCAATCATCCTCTCTATGCAGACCTGCCTGGTAAAGTCACTAGGAACTCCAATTGGGCTCTAATGGAGGTGTGGTTTATTTCTATTTTAACTGGAAAGATTTGATAATTGATCTAGTAATTACATTAAGCATAATATTATGATTTTTATTTTTATTTCACTTTGTATGTACAGAAGTGTATTGCCTACTTGTATGACTCTGTACCATAAAATGACTAGTGCTATTTGTTACCATAAGGAGGCATTGGATTTTAGATAACTATAGTTTCAGATGCTTGTGAGGCACCATATGGATGCCAAGATTTGAACATTGGTCCTCTGAAAGACCATCAAGTGTTTTAAGTCATTGACCCATCTCTTCAGCCATTATTTTAGGTTTAATTTGGATAGAAATATAAATATGTACACACACACACACACGCACACACACACGTGTGTGTGTGTGTGTGTGTGTGTGTCTATATAGAAATTTGATATTTCATCAATTAAAATAAGCTAGTTATTGTAAAATACTGATTTTGTAACTAAAACACTTTTAACTTTTATGTTTGTAACTATTATTAAAATTGCATATACTGGGTGACTAAATATAAAAAAAGTCTTTAATATTTCCAGAACTACTGAGCTCATTGACCCATATATGATGTATTAGGCTGGTTTTCAGATGTATTTCAAATTATAAAGTATGTATTAAATGATTAAATTATTTGGCAGACTGTAATGGGGGCATGTATTTTTTTCAGCTTTCTGGATAAAGATTCCTTTTTTTTTTTTTTATTTATTTATTTATTATGTATACAGTATTCTGCCTGCATGTGTCCCAGGCCAGAATAGGGCACCAGATCTCATTACGGGTGGTTGTGAGCCACCATGTGGTTGCTGGGAATTGAACTCAGGACCTCTGGAAGAGCAGTCGGTGCTCTTAACCACTGAGCCATCTCTCCAGCCAAGATTCCTTCTTTTTAAATTCAAATATTTGGATATTTTCTCATTTGCAAAGAAAATAGTTGTTGGGAATGTAATCAATAAATATTTTCTCATGCTGGTGAAGAGACTCCATTGGTAGAGTGCCTGTCTAACATGTATGAATTAGTATTTTGACTATACAGCACTGCAGTATATATGTGTATATCAATGACTCTCCCCATTCTAACCACAATGTAGTATACTAGGTTATTATTTGAGTGATAAGCTACAAATTCCATTCTAGTGATTTAAATTAGCATTATAATAACAACAATACTGATAAAATGAAACATTCATGAGACATAATTTTGCCTCCTTTACTTCTGGCTTGGAGGCCATTATTACTACTTCGCCAGAATGTTTATAATATTCTTTCTGGTAATTTTTAATGTGAATGGCATATTTGAGTGCTCGGTCTACAGGTTTTGGAACTTTTGGGGAAGGGTTAGGTGATGTTTCTTTGTTGGAGGCAAGTGCCATTAGGAGTTAGGGTTTGGGGTTTAAAAGGCCCAGGCCATTTTCAGCTCTTTCTGTTTCATGCTTGTGGATCAAGGTGTGTATGCTTTGACCTACTACTGTAGCACCATACCTGCCTGCCTCGCTGTTGCCACAGTCCCTGCAGTGATGTCACAGAATCACCCTTTGGAAATGTGAGCACCAAGTCAAATGCTTTCTTTTGTAATTTGCCTTGGTCATGGTGTCTTATTACAACAATAGAAAAGTAACTATGACACTTTGAGATCATTTAAGACGATGCACATATTCTGTTATCCTACTGTGTATTCAGCTCACTTAAATTTAACCCAATTTTAAGAAAGCAATGTAATCTTTACTGCCTTGGGTTTCTCATATCATCAGTTTTTATAATCTAAACTAAATTCATAGCTTTAATCTTAAATTATATATTTTCCCAGGACAATATATGTATATGTTGTGGTAGTCAATTTTTAAAGCAGCCAGAAAGTTGAAAGCAACCTTTAAACAAATACCCAACATAATAATAGCAGAAACATGAATATAGGATGATGGTATTTTTTGGTCATGCTTAGTATTCTGTATCAGTTGAGTCAATAAAATTAATTTTTCCAATGTAAAACGCTGTTAATGCAGCTTGCAAAGAATTCTGTATGCCTTTCACATGTCATGTGTTCTGTGCCATTTAATAATTAGAGAGAAAAAAAAATGTGGTAGAGACAGTGAGAAGACCCAGTAAGAGAATTGGAGAACTCATAATTGGGGTCTCTCTAGTTCAGTTACTCAAAAAGGAACTGACTTCCTTTTTATATTCCTTAATGCATTATCAAGGCAAGATAAGTCAACTTTAACATTTGTCAAAAGATTGCAGTTGAAAATTAAAATGATTCTTTTCTTTTCTTTTTTCACCTCTTTCCTTCATTCCTTGCTGTACTTAATTTTCTTCTGGAGTGATTTTGATTGGACTTGAGGTTTGTCCATGGTAGGCTAGTACTGAACTAATGAGCCATGACATCAATACTTTACTTTTATAGCATTGTTAAATTCTGTTACCCTTTTAGGTTTCAATGTGTAGTAATCTGTGAGTACCACTTGAAAGAATTAGTTGCTCTGACATTGTTGGAAAACATGTGTCACTGGGGGTGAGCTTTGAGATTTAAATCTCTATACCAAGCCCATTGGTTCTTTCTCTTCCTGCTGGTTGTGGATCTGGATGTAAAATTTTCAGCTACTTTTCAAAAGCTCTTAAACTATATGCAAGCCCCAATTAAATGCTTTCTTTTTATGAGACATGTCATCATCATAGCATCTCTTCACAGCAATAGAACACTAAGACAGAAATTGATAGCAGGACTGAGGTAATTCTGTAATATGTCTGACCATGGTGCTTGTTGGCAGAGTTTGAAGTTTGGAACCTTGGATTAGGAAAGCATTTGTATACTTACATATAGCTTAATGAACCATACTATATGAGTGTAAAAGACAGCTGTGCTGAGAGAAATGTAGATTATGACAGTCAGGCTCAAGAAGTTTCAGTGGAGAAGAATATTAATCAGTGGCCCCTGAGGTTTATCTGATATTTTGGTGAAAAATGTGGCTGCTTTCTGGTCCTGTCCAAAAATAATCTGCCTACATCTAAATTGAAGTTTGTTGGATTAATGTGGGCAGAAGAGTTTTCAAGACATCCTAGTGTTGACTCTGCTGTGTGTTTATTAATGGTCACTCTTATACTGGTCTACAATAAAAATGGGTAACCTGAACAAGGAAAAATACAAAACATACTGTTTGAGGAGAATAGGAACACCAAAAAGTGTGGGGATGCTGTGAATGCATTGCTTAGACTGATTCATAAATAAAATGTAGACTGGCTAGTAGCCAGACAGGAAGTATAGTATAAGTGGGATAAGCAGAGCAGAGAATTCTGGGAACAGTAAGGCCGAGTCAGGAGTCACTAGCCAGAGACAGAAGAAGCACGATGTGAAAGAACCAGTAAGCCACAAGCCACGTGACAACTTATAGATGGATAGAAATGGGTTAATTTAAGATATAACTGGATGGCAAGGAGCCTGCTGCGGCAGTCACAGTGCTTATAAGTCACATAAGCATCTGTGTGTTTATATGGGTCTGAGTGGCTGCCGGCCAGGTGGGACTGGAGATAACTCCAGCTACAAAAAAGTATAATGGAACTAAGCACACTGCTCAAGGAGATAAAAGGTTTAAAGAAAAGCCTGATGGTAAATGGAGCAAAGGGAGTGGTTACCTCAGGACAAGACTACACTCTGTTAAGTTTTTGACTTGTGAAAGGGAATTAAAGAAAAGCTCAAACAGGGAAAGAAACCACCAAACATAGTAAACTGAGTTCCATTTCCAGCAAACAGATGGATTTGTTAGCTTTGGCCATATGGTTCTTGTTTTAGAGTCAAAGATATAGGAAATGTACTGTGGAATATCTTTCCATGACTAAGGAAATCTGCTAAGGCCAGCCAGCTCCATGTCATGCTTGTCCCTGCACTGATACTCAGAGAAACTATTACATGAAGCTAGAAAAGTGAAACCAAAATTTTTTGAAGACTTCAAGATGCAGAAGAAGCCAGAGTTTCAGAATACCTGCCAAGCAGAAGTACTATCAGGCTATGAAAGACAGCCTAAGAGGGAGAAAGCTATTGCAGACAACAAAGCTTAAAAGAGTTGGAGATCTGAAAAGGACTTTGATATCAGCCACGGAGATGCAGAGTTTGTAGTTTTCCTACCTGTTTTTTAGTGTTATTTTGGTACAGTATTTCCTCAACATGCTCCATGTTCTCCCTTTTGAAATCCTAAGGTCTATTTTCTGACATTGTATGCTGAAAGTATGAGATCACTTTTTTTTTTTTAATTTTTGTCTTACTGTGGATTACAGTTAAAGATATTGCTAAGAGTCTTAAAAGATAATTTGAATTATGGACTTCTAAACACATTGAACCTGTGATAGACTATGGGGACTTTTGAATTTGGACTAAATACTTTTTTCATTATGGTATACCTACAACTGTATGTAGACGAATTTCTAAATGGTCTTATTAAATGAAAACCACAGAGCCAAATGTAGGGGTGAAAGCCTTAGAGAGATCAGGGAAATAGGGAAAGCCACCAGTCAATCTTACCAACTCTGCAGCTTCCAATTGTGAGTTACTTCCTGTCTACCCACAGCTATATGCCTCGCTGTTCTGCCATCTGATTTGCTCTTTTTGTTCAGCAACATCATTTCCTCTTCCTACACAGCTCTGTCACTTTCTGTCTGTCTGTATGGACCTACAGACCTCCATGGTTTGGAATTTAAGGCATGTGCCACCACACCTGGCTTTGTGTCCTGTGAGACCTTGAACTCACAGTGATCCTGCCTGCCAAGTGATAGGATAAAGGCATGTGCTAACACTGCATGACTTCTGTGTTGTGGTTGACTTTTTCCTCTGATCTCCAGGCAAGCTTTATTTATTAAAGCACAAATAAAATATCAGCACATTTCAGCAAAATAAAATATTGCTCGCTACATTTCCCTTTTTTTGTCTAGTAAAAAATAAAAATAAATAAAAAGTGATAACTAATATAAGAAAAAATATATACAATAAGTACAATAACTATATATAATATATACAAGCAATAAATACATCAACAATGTCTAGTCCATTTGCATTTGACAAATTCAGAGAAAATATTCCATTATCTATCCTATTTTGGTTAGTCCAAAATGTACCTAATTCACTTTTTATCCTATCTTGTAGTAAAAACAGAAAACTGTCTTATGATGTCTTTCAAAGTTATGCACTTAACACCTTTGTTGTTAGTGAGTTTCTTTTCTGAATTTCTTAACAAGAAAAACTATAACTACAACAATCTAAACTTCAACTCCCTCAAAGACCCAAGAAGGAAATAATATTACCTAGCAAAACAGGAAGTGCAAACAAGTGAATTCCAAAAAATGTGAGTTATGACAGAAACAGCCAGCTTCCTGGACAGTCACCTGAGGTTTCTCTGCAATGCTGGGGCATCATCTTTGGCCTACAAGAGTAGAAGGACCAGGGAGTGGAATATGGTAATTGAACATGATTAGCCAAAGTGTGTTGATTCATTTGAATGCTTAACCTTCTGGGAGTGGCACTATTTGAAAGGATTAGGAGGTATGGCATTGTTGGAGGTAGTTTGCCACAGGAGGTGCAATTCGAGGTTTCAAATATCCTTACAAAGCCCAATAGTTCTTTCCCATACTGCTGCCAGCAGATCTGGATGTAGAAATTTTGGCTCCTTTTGCTGTGGTCATGGTGTCTCTTCACAAATATAGAATACTAACTAAAACACAATCTTTAAATGATGTTTCATCAGATGTCAGTCCCTCCAATAAAGAGTATCTATGTTCTATGGCAACAAAATATTTCAAAATAGTTCACTATCTGTAAATAACTGATTAATATATTTAAGAATCAATAAAAAATAATTTAGTACCCAATGGATAATTATAATTTATATAGAAAACAATACAAAACAAAACAAAACAAATTAGAAATTCTTAGAATTCTCTATCTTTTCTAGTCTCTTAAATTATTCCCAGGAAGTAAACATATTCCTTGATCAAAGATATAAATCTAACCTGCCCTTTACAAATAATGTTCAATTTTCAATTAAATGTAGTCATTAAAACATCTCATTTAGATGTTCAAAATATAAATAATTGATCTTATGCTTCCAATTATAGAAATAAAAACAAAAAAGTTATCACTGTGTTTCAATTTTACACTCCTTCCAAAACGGGACATTATTCAGGTTTCCTTGATACAAATATACTTTGTTTCATCTGGTTTGAGGAATTTGAAAATATTAAACAATTAACCACTTTTGTCAATGTTGTTATTGGTTCTTATGTATAAAAATGTTTCAATATAAGCTAAACTATCATGTGTCTGACTACATGCTTATATTGTACTGAAATCTACAAATTCAGACACTGACAAAGGTATACATAAAGTGAATAGAGAGCTCCTATTCTAATTACCTCAATGTTTAGAGTTATTATATAATATTGTATTTTGATAAATACAGATGAGATGATACTCACTTGAATATTTATCAGTGGGAAATAATATGGCAGTGTCCTAATTACCTGGCCAACTGCTAAAAGAAATTTATTCAATCAATGATTTAAAAATATTTATAAGTAAAATTATAATGAAATTTGCATAATAAATTATCCTTTTTTGTTTTTGTTTTTTGTTTTTTTTTTTGTTTTTCGAGACAGGGTTTCTCCTCTGTGTAGCTTTGCGCCTTTCCTGGGACTCACTTGGTAGTCCAGGCTGGCCTCGAACTCACAGAGATCCACCTGTCTCTGCCTCCGGAGTGCTGGGATTAAAGGCATGCGCCACCACCGCCCGGCAAATTATCCCATTTCTATGGTAACACTATCTTCCTTTTAAAAATGTCTGTTCATCTAAGATGTTTGGAGATAAGTCCTGTCCAAATAAGTCACAAAAGGCTTTAAATATCCAACTTCATTAGAATTTGATACAAATTTATAATCATATTATTCAAGTCAAAACTTACCTCAATTGCTACCTTATTTATTTACATTATTTAAACCTTTCTGGCTAACATTGTTAAGAGAAATATTGAAATTTAATTAAAAAATACTGCAATTATTATTATAATTATTAATGCACATGCATCTTATAAGCTTGGGATTATGATGTGCAATAGTTACAAAATAATATAGAACAAACTTTAATTCAGAATGTCTTACATGTGTTAAAACTACATCTAGATATTATTTTATAATATGTGAACTTAATAAATCCTGTCTTTGTATTCTATTTATAATCCCTTGGAAATTAACAGAAAACATACTTGGAAGTAAGTATGTTATGTGATTTGTTGTGTCTTTCAACATTTTAGAGCCTAAGTTAAAATTCCACCTTCACCATTAAATAAGGAAATCTTTAAACACATGGTCATTATGAAGAATATCTAACAGTTTTTCATAATTTTAACTACAAGTTGTATATATTATTTGTCATCCATTGTTCAATATTAGACACAAGAAGTAGGTGATTGCTCTATCAAAATGTCAGAATGATTCAGCAATTCTAGTCAATAACTGAGACTGTTTCTTACGTACGAAATTATAATCCAATAAAACCAAGTACAGTAAAATAATGCAATCCCTGATAGTCTTTAAATTCTTTAAACAATGGAAGTTAAATTTATAGTGTAGTGCCTTTTTCATGTTTTTGAACAAAGTGGAGAGAAACTAATCCCAGTTACTAACAAACTTCAAAATTTCAGCCATGTAATTTCTCCTGCAAGATCTTCTGACCCCATTAAAATGTAGCTGACTATATCTTTGAGAAATAGGATGTGTCCAATGTAGGAGAAACCTTGCCAGATACCTGGAACTATGACAGTCTAACACCTCTAATCAGTAGAATTGTAATGACAATGAATTCAGTAACAACTTACCTAAGCATTAAATGAACAGGTTATATAAATGAAATAATAGATTTTGATATGTAAACTTGGGAAAGAAAGTAGAAGCGGTCATGTCATAAGAATTAAATAGTATATTCTTCCAAAAGAAAACAACTTTGTATATTTGAATTTGTGATTAACCATATCTTGAATGTTCACTTCTCATCTATCAAATGAATACCTCTGATTTTGTGAGAGGATAAGAAAATGTTTGTTTGGCTGGCAAAGAACGGAAAAATTAAGTGAAATATTATAGTCATGACCTATGATTTTCAATGATTTTTCATGTAAATAGCATTAGATTTAATGCATTTGTCCTATGTTGAGAATTTGCTGATGTTGTTCCAAATTTGCTTCTATGAGGTCTCTATTGAATTTCGAACCATCTGTGTTTATTAATGACCAGTTAACATTCAGTTTGTTGTGCTTCAAAATTCAAGTGTTTGGTTAAACATCACTAACTACTCTTCAGATTTAGGAAGAGTGAAGGAATATAAAAAGTGATAAATATTACAATGTCTTGGATCTTGGATCTTGGAAATGTCAGCATGTATCATTAGCTAGAATGGTTTTTAATCTATGGATACACAATGCCAATTGGATTGAAATATTTTATTTCTTTCTATTACTTCTCCATTTCCTTCCTGATTCTATCTGACTTTCTCTTTAATATCAACTTCTTTTTTGTGTGTACTGTCTAATAAGATCAGCCATTTGCAATGTGTTCTCACATAGTTTGAGGGAGACATCTGATCACAGAAAATAATACAGTATATGAACTGTGGGGGGAACTGAGAAAAAATGGTTAGTAATAATTAATGCTAATATTTTATAATAGTTATACCTTTACTGCTCTACTTGGTGCCATGAATCTGGGAAAGAAGGTCCTAAAAATGAGACAGACTAAAGTCTCATGCAGTAGCCAACTTTAGTCAGAGAATCAGACAACTTATACTCTGAAGGTTAAGAAAGGTAACGTGAGTAACATTTCCAATTACAAGAAAAGCTGTACATGGCAAAAACTTATTTTTCCATGGAAGCATATGAAAAACAGTAGCTAAATAAAACTCACTTCTGTCTGCTGTACTTGAGAAGAGCACAAATCACATTCTAAGAACAATTCTGTGTTTTGAAGAAATTAAGGTCACAAGTCTCTTGTCTTGTTTTCTTTGAGCTTTCTCACAAGTAGTCAGAATTCTCATGATTTCATTCTTGGACTGAGTTCTGGCAGTTATACAAAGAATATTTTCTGTAACAATTTTGGAAATCCTTAGCACAATTAAATTGTGTGTAGTCCTTTTATTTTCTATCTTGTAAATATTCTGCTTCCAAATTTTCTTTAAAATAATATTTCAAAGTCTCAGAGGTAGTAAAAAGGGTAACAATGAGTATAAGCATTAGAACATTCAATTTTGCTAACAAAGAGATGTGATTATGATAAGTTAGGCATAAACAATTACTGTTTCATTATTTGCAGGAGCTGAATTATATGGATTATACAGTACAATGACATCAATTCTGAAAAAAAAAGAAAATTGTGAGATGTGTGTGGTGAATTATGTCTTTAATCTTAGCAGTCAGAAGGCAGAGGTAGGTAAGTGTCTGTGAGTTTGAGGACAGCATGGATTACATAGTGGTTTCCAGAATAGCCACAGTTACATGATAAATCCTATCTGGAAAATAAATGCTAGAGGTATTATAATCATTTCCTAGTACACTAGATATTTATAGTGACAAACATGTCATGGTGCTGTTGTAAAAACAGATATTCAACACAATGGGATAGAATGCATAAGAGACATTAACCTACATAGCTATAGTCATTAGTCATATTATTTTTTGAATGATAGAAAACATATGGGAGAAAGAAGCAATGTCTTCAACAATTGTTCATGATGCTGAATATTGACACCTAGGAAATTATGCTAGGTTTGTATCATTTATTCTTTCCAAAAATCTTATCCAAAATGGAACAAATACTTTAGCACCAAAACTTTGAAACTCCAATAAGAAAGCAAAGGGGAAACATTTGAAGTTATAGGCTTAGGAAATGATTTTCTTATTAAGACACTTAAAGACAAGGAAGTAATAGAAAGAATTAACAGTTTTTATTAACTCTAATAAAGACTTCTGAACAGCAAAGCATTCAATTACCACAATGAAGAGACTACAGAATAGAAGAAAATCAGTAAAGTAATGAGGAATTTATATACAGAATATATAAGTACCTGAAAAAGCAATCACCAAAAAACCTAACAATGCAATCAATAAATGTGCAAATTAATGGAACAGACAGTTCACCAAGGAAATGCCAATGGCCAATTCACTTATTAAGCAATTTTAATGTGATTATTCACAAAAGGAATTAAAATCAAAATTCCTTTGAGATTTCCTCTCATTCTAGACACAGTAACACATATCAGCAATAAACTAATAAGGCTCCAGTTTCTAAGAAATCAGACTGGAGGGGCTAAGTAAAGATGGGATTATTCAGGGTTTACTGAGATGAAAATTCCTATATTTGTTTATTTCTAGAACAATGCTGATAGTAATACAATGCTATTGCATTTATATAGAAAAATTAGTTTTCTACTTGCATTCACTAGCATACTTTTTCATCAGGATATTTTTATATTTTATATTTCTAATATCCTTCATATGCTAATTGCTAAGTGGTTGGTACACAATAAAACTATGTTCCAAGATAAGGCATTTAGCAATTGATAGGAACTTGTAAACTCTGACCTACTCCAATAGACTAAAGCATTGATAGTTTCATAATTTTATGAGTGTATTGAGAAGTAACAGATGCTTTCAAAGTTTGGTCTTATTGAAGGAAGTATGTCCTTGGTACCTCAGTGGTGTACTTTGGGGATTAAATTCTTCTCCTAGCCCCTTTGGTCCTTTTTTGCTTTCTCTCCACCATGAGATGATTTCCTTTTTTTTTCTTCACTTCCCACCATGACAGTTCCTCCAGATGCAGAGATGGTATCACTGACCAGGGGCAAGAATAGCTGAAACCATGAGACAATAAGTCAGTATCTCTGTTAATTACTCACAGTAGTGAGAAGCTGACTAGGACATTGTTAAGATTTCATTTTTGCATGCTGTCACAAGTCTTCCTAGCTATCTATGGCTGTGCCTGTTTCAATTCAGTTTCCATGGAATGCCTGTAAGTAGAGGTGAACTACTGAAACTAAATGACTTGTAGTCTCATTCTCATAAAAAAAGGTAGGAATAATTTTGACCACTGGCTAGCATGTTCATAGTACTCTACCTTTTTATAGATCTTTTTTGGAATTTTGTTTTAAGATGAACAACATTTTTGTAACACTGTCGAGTCCAGTCTGGCTTTGAGCTGCAGATACACCTCCTCTCTTAACCTCCCAAGTACAAGGATTGTATGTATTCTCCAAAAAGCTTGGCTTATACTTCTTCAAATGTGTCCATAGTTTCAGATTTCTGATTTGATGTAATCTTTAGCATGAATCTTAAAGAGTCTTATTAATAAAATCAAACCCGGGGCCAGTTATTGGGGTGAAATGCTAGATGGTCAAAGAGACAGAATAAGCCACAGCTACCTCAGCTTGCTGGATCCTCAGCTGATCTTGTTTCCTCAGACTGGAGGACTCTGAGTCCTCATCCAGAATGGGTCTCAGCTGAACTGTGTTGCTAGAAGCCTGAAAGCTTTACCAGCCAAATGCTTAACCAGCCAAATGCTTCTAGTTTCTGGTCCTCACACCTTATATACCTTTCTGCTTTCTACCACCACTCCCTGGGATTAAAGGCTGGCTTTCTGGGATTAAAGGCATGAGTCACCATGCTTGGCTGTATCCTTGAACACATGGATTTCTGCCTCTGGAATGCTAGGATTAAAGGCGTATGCTACCACTGCCTATCCTCTATGTTTAATATTGTGGCTGTTCTGTCTCTGACGCCAGATGAGTTTAGTAGGGGGCACAATATTTCAGGGAACACAATACCATCTTGAACTCTTATCATAACTTAATTATAAATATTTTTAGCTTACAGTATGATGGTTTGACAGGTATATGTCCTATGTAGTAAAACACAGTATTTTATTCCCTTTAGAATATTTTTAAATTTTATTATGCTTTAATTGATCTGTATATATAAGATTAGTATGATATTGCAGTAGGATACACAATGTGAAGTGATTAAAGTATGCTAATTCATGTTCCTCTTTTGAAATAACTATTATCTGTTTAGAGACTTAAAATTTCTTTCATTTGCATTAATGGCAAAGGTTAATCCTTTTAACTTATCTTAGGAAGGAGATTGATTCCTCTTCTTAAAGAAGATAAGTAAAATTACTAACAATTTTTTTCTGTCTTTTTTGTCTATGTTGATCCGTTACAGAGCTCTAGTGTCCTATATCCAAATACAAAATTATTTCTGTAAACTTGGCTCACTTTCCCAGGACTAAATTGTATGAAACAGAAATATATTGCTATCTCTTCTTTATTAATATTTTTGTATTGTATGAGTGCTTTACATGCATGTATGTCTATGTACAAAGTGAAAGCCTGATTTCATCAAGAGGGTTTCCAGTCCCATGGATCTGAAGTTACAGAAGTTCCTGAATTGCCACATGTGATCGTGAACTCATACCTGCATCCTCTGTATGTCCTGTGGGAGCCATTCTCAAGTTCCTCGTGGCTTTACCCAGCAGGTCCGCATGGAGGATGATCAGGACCACGGGCCTGAGTGCAGGTGTCTGAGATGGTCTGCACTTGGCTGTGCTGGGGGATGGTCTGTATGTCAGTTGCTCTGACTGGTCAATGAATAAAACCTGATTGGCTGTGTTTAGGAAGGAAGTATAGGCGGGACTAACAGAGAGGAGAACTAAAAGAACAGGAAGGGAGAAGGAGACAGCCTGCCAGCCGCCACCAGGACAAGGAAGATATAAAGTACCTGTAAGCCACGAGCCACGTGGCAAAGTATAGATTTTTAGAAATGGATTAATTTAAGCTATAAGGACAGTTAGCAAGAAGCCTGCCACGGCCATACAGTTTGTAACCAAAATAAGTCTCTGTGTTGGTTGGGTCTGAGCAGCTGTGGAACTGGTGGGTGAGAGAAATTTGTCCTGACTATGGGCCAGGCAGGAAAACTCTAGCTACAGAGTTAGTATCTGAACTGCTGATCCACCTCTCCAGTGCCCTAATTTTATTTATTTTTTAATAAATTTTATAACATATATCCAGAACCATTCATATTTACTACTACCAGTAATTTTTTTCAATGTTCTGTTGAGAATTTTATCTCAGATTTATCTTCTCTTTGATGGGTTAAAATGTCAGCTTACATAGAGGTTTATTAAAATACACAGTTTGGGTTTTATTTTAGCTTTTTATTTATGTATATACATGTATGTAGATAATTTATGCATACTGGTTCTCTTTTTGTAGTAAATACCAAAGCATAGAACTACATTCAATCTAAAAAGCTGTCAGGTGCACACTTGTTCTAGTGACTATTCAATTTTGAAAATAATTTAGAGTTAGTATTATTACTTAATTACATAGATTACTTTGAGTCTGTTAATTAGGTTGAAAAATTAACACAGAATATATTGCAACAAATATCTTCTGAAAAAAAACAATAACTCTTGATGGACAAAAATTCAAGCGAAATCTAATAGATTAATATTTTCAATTCAATTATTTGATTTTTTTTAGTGTTCTTCCTTTTTCTATATCCCCTCTATATAAAATTTTTTATCCTCTAATTAAAATTTTAATTTACTTGTGGCTCACAGATACGTTAAGACAATACTTTACCTCACCCATAAATAAACAGCTTACTCTGGAATTTTCAGAAATGCCTGGTAAATGAGAAAATTCATAAATGGGACTCCCTTCATATAGTTTGAAGTTTAGTGCAGGTGCTCTGTTAAAACATTGTTATGTATACAACTTCATAAAAGAAATTTAAAAATCTAATACAAGTACCTCAGGCCTGGTAATGTATATGTCTGTTTCTTTTGTAAGTTAAGAGAAGCTCTATGCCTTGGTATTTTTGTGAGTAAGTTCCCTTTGTTTAGACAATAATTCTGAAGTACCCAAAAGAAAAGAAAAAGGGGGGTGGGGATAGTTTTAATTATCATGACCTTTAAGTCAGAAAAGAAATGCAGTTCAACAGAATTCCTTCTTTAACCACAAACTTGGTAATAGCTAATGATAATCTTAGAAGCAAAATATGTTTAGTCAACTAAAATATTACTTTATTATAGGACATAATCTATTCAAATATTAAAGGTAAAAAGTGATTAAATTATTGGAGTATTTATACCCACCTGAACATATTTTATAAGTTAAAACAATGTTAGTATCATTATCAGATATTTGGTGGTGGTGGTGGTTGATTTTTGTTGTTGTTTGTTTATTGTTTCTATTAAAGGACAGTTTTCTTTCAGAAGAAATATGTAGTTTTACTGCAGATGAGCATAGTTCCACTATTTAAAAGAGAGTGACACGCATGTATAAGAGTGCTTGTGCACAAATCAGATATATTCAAATATTGCAAAGATTAACAGTCATTAACTTTGAAATCATATTAACTTTTGTAGAAGACAAATAGAAATAGGGTTCATTAGTCAGCAAGAGAGCTTGTAGTTATCAGATGAAAAAATGAATATTTCATCATATTCAGTTCACTGTTCACAATTGGTCTATGAATTAGCACCACTATTGTTTTCCAAGGCCCACAACACACAACTGAGGTAGTCATATGTGACTATTAGAAAAATTTAAAAACTTAATATTGCTCCAAAGGTTGTGATCCATTATCTAGGAGGAATGAGAAAAAAAACTTGAACTTTTATACCCATTCCAAAAAGTACACCTGAAGTACAGGACCCTTGAGTATTCACAGAGATCAGTGCATAGTGAAAACCAAGAATAAATGAAGTTTAAATATTTATCTCAGTATTTCCTAATATAGCTTCAGTTCATCCTGGCAGATGCTAAAGAGATCTACAGAATACTTTGATTTCAAGTCAATGTAAATCAAAGATTCTATGGCTGACTCAAAATAAAATGAAGTCACTCATTAATGTGATCCCGAAGTTTCAGCTGAATTAATGAGACCTGAGGTGTCTATGAAAAATGCCAGAGCTGTCTACAGTTTCTAGGTAAGGATAAACAGAATAGATTTTGATTATGATTTTGTGATTTTCAGATGATTTTTATGTGTTATTTATCAAATAACAGTTTGCATTTAATGAAATACTTTGATACATAGTAGTCAATTCTTTGATTTTTACTCATAGACAAACCTGTAAGTTGGGAAGCACGTTCAAAACAATGGTCTTCAAATTTTCTTTAGCTTTTATTTTTTTCTAGGAGCTCTCTGGTCTTCCCAATTTGTGACACAACTTTCCCAACCATTACCATGCATTGGGAAATATTCTGGTTCTATACAACTTTTAAATTTGTACCATTTGTTAGACAGTAAGAAAGGCAAAGAAATTCCTTCAAGTTGACTAAATTTTGGAAATCCTATATTCTTCCACTGTTTCTTATATGAAATCATCCTCTCTGCATACTAGCTTTATAGTACCAAAAGGTAATTTGTAAGCTGTGGAAGGAGGAAGACAAGATTATTATCCAGTTGTGATGTCTATGAACCACAATAATGGCCAGCATAGCAAGATACTAAAAGATGCAATAATAGTACTAATATTATATTGTTATGTTATGTTATTTTATATTATTATATAGTATTTGTATCTTAGTGATAAGCAAAAGTCTATTGTACAGGGATGAAATCAGGCCTGTTACAAAATTCCGGCCAATAACCCATGGCTAGTAAATTCATAGATCTTAGAAAACCTACTATTGCCTCTTTCTTAAATCAGTTTAATTCCTAACTGTGTTCTAAATACTCATCCTTATGCTGACTGATAAGTGAAGCAGAGTTCTCAACCCTCATCAAATAAGTTTCTCTTTGCAGAATATGGAAGACTGTTACATAAAGTCACAATCGGTCAAATTCAAGGGAGTAAACTCTTCCACCTTCACAACTGAATTTAGGTTTCAGTTCTCTGAGAAGGACAAAACAGGTGTCTCTTCCAATAAAGGGGTATTTATCCACAGTGCTCTTACATTCGCAGTCAGGGAGAAAACAAATAAAAGTCCTAAGTCATTCTCACAGTGTCTCAGGGACAAATCCAGTAGCCCCCTTTGAGTCACATTGGAACTTCCCCAAGCTTGTTCAAGTACGTTAAAATATCATAAGACTAAACCTCAGCCTATTGAAACTATACTAGTGTAACTGCTGCTTGCTTAAGCAATCATATTTGAGATGACCTAATTGTTCCTGAAATTCCCCTAACTGTGCTTAAATGGGGCCAGCACACTCCTCTCAGGGTTGTTGCCGTTTTGTACAGGTGAAAGATCCTGTATACACTGGTATAATAAATGCCCTTTTCTTTATTATTGCTTATACATACTATTTTAGTTTGAGGTCTTCCTTCAGCATTTCCTCAGACCTTTACAAAATGATGATAAAAACCTGAACATCAAGTGTGTGGTAGTTTGAAAGAAAATGGCCCCCAAAGGGAGTGACACTATTAGGATTTGTGGCCTTATTGGAGGAAGTGTGTCACATGGGGGCAGAATTTGAGGTCTCTTTTCACAAGCTTCCCTCAGTGTCACTTCAGGTGACTTCCTGTGGCCTGCAAGATGTAGCACTCTCAGCTCCAGCACCTTGTCTTCCTGCATGCTGCCTTGCTTCCCTCCATGATGACAATGGACTTAAGCTCTGAAACTGTAAGCAAGCCAGCCTCAGTGAAATATTTTCTTTATAAGAGTTGCAGGTGGTCAGCCCTAAAATTTTATACATATAAATAACACTAAATATGTCCAGCAGTATGTAGTTATATATGTATACATACATATGTAATTCTCTTTTATGCATAATAATTAAAGAAAAGTTGTCAATGAAGGTTCGAGGTAGGCAGCTACAGATAGGTGAGCTATAGAGTTGTTGGATGAAGAGAAGGAGCAGGGAAATTATGTAATATTTTAATTAAAAGTATTTGTTAAGGGTAAAATTACTTTAAGAGCTTTAATAACATTGTCTAGCATGTCTGCAGGATTTAGAAAAAGCATATTTTCAAATTATAAGCATGGAAATGGTACTGTCTCTTTTAACCCAACTCATATGAGACAGAAAGTGTCTTAGAGTAGGCACAAAATGGAAACTGGAAAATATTTTCCTGTAACTAGCATAGGAGGTTTTCTTTAGACAAAATTAGTTAATAAGCATATGATCATCTCTTATTCCTAAGTTTTGAGTTCTATCATATCCTGCATTTTAATATTTACATTTCTTTATTAGTGCCACATTAGCTTCCATGATGGCTAAATCTGCATTGCCGTATTCTACATGTATTTTCTTCCTTTATTCTCTTCATTTTTCTTTCCTTTCCTTCATTCTCTTTATCTTCCATTCTAATCCCTCTCTCCACCCTTTCTTTTTCCCTTCATTTCCTCTTTTCAGCTCTGACACTAGTTCTATTTCATGAGTAATTTATACCCTCCCCCTTTTTTTTTCAGGTATCCAATGTCAGATAATTGAAGATTCAATTCTCTCTGACACAGCTAATTTCTGTATATAAGACAACAAATTTTAGGAAAGTAAATCATACTGTCACTCTCTCAATGTCCTTCCTTTTCTCCAGAATTGCCAATTAGCTCAGTATCTTTCAACACCATGATTGGTTCCAGCAATTGCCATTTAAATTTGGCTTCTTATTTCTAGGAGAAGTATTTCTTTTGATCACTTCTGAAATTTAGAACAAATATGACAGCAAGCAAAAATAGTCTCTGTAGAGTGCCTTCCAGCAGGTGACTTCTCTTTTTATAATAAATATATTAGATATGTAGAGAAGTCATTAAATAATTTGAGTTTCATGTTTCTAGTAATGTATAACAGATTTGAAAATGTAATCTTGATAGATTGTATCAGCTGGATGCTAGAAGTCTAACTTATTGCACAAACAAGTCTATTTATTTCTATGGGAGCTATTGACCTTGTCTTATTTCGATTTTAATTCAAAGGAAGATCTTATGAAGAATACAGTAGATGCTCTACAACATTTTCAATTACACATTCAGTTAGGCTGTTAAGTGGAGATTTCTGTAGTCCATTTCTCAAGATTCAATGGCAAAATCTATAATAAATTTGAAGTGTAGCTCACATTCAGAATGCTCATTTATACATAAACATAACCTCAGAATTGGAAAACTATTTCTGTCACACCATTTCAGCTGAATGTAAAAATATAACACATGAAAATGGCACTCAATAGCCAAACTGTTAGCATTTTACATTGAGGGAGATAAAGACAGAAAATATTGTTAAATTCAATAGTTCATTTATTTATTTTCAGTCCATTTTCTCTTTACACATTTCAATAAATATTCATTAATTAATATATAAAGTATATACAATAAACATTTAAACTTTGCCTATCACTGTAAGTCATAAGCTCTCAGCTGACCTGAGATAGTTGTTTTATTTTCTCTTTATTCACATAACCTGATATAATTCTTGCAAGATATCATGTTCTTGTGAATAGCTGTTGAATAAGTGGGTTAAGTAAAATTTGCTATACAAATTCAATGGAATATAAAGTGAAGTAAAATAAACAATCTAAAAAGAAAAAAATAGAAGTCTCATGTTTAAAATTTAGTTGACAGGCTTTTAGGTAGCATTGAGACAGTCTTGCATTAATAGAATTATTCAAATATGCAAGGAGGCCAGAAAGAAATAAATGCTATGCAATGAAAAATTGATCTATCCATATGTAGACTATTTTATATTTAAATATGCTAAGAGATTTATATAAGGAATTGTCTTACATGATTGCAGAGCTAAGAACATTCAAGATCTGTAATTGGAAGAATAAAAGCCAATGGTATAAGTTCTACTGAAACATTCTAATGGCAAGGCCAGTTGATGACTTGGTAGGAGAATGATTACTTACTACTTTACTTAGTCTTTCAGCTTCTTGTAGCTGGAGAATTTCTCTCCAGCTCATGCCAAACCCTGCCATTGCTGGCGCCCACTTATAAAATAAACATACAGACACATATTATTTAAACTGTTTGGCAATTAGCTCAGGCCTATCATTGTCTATCTCTTACTCTTATATTCAGCCCATTTCTATTAATCTATACTTTGCCATATAGCTCGTGGCTTAATGGTACTTTACATCTTCCTTGTCCTGGTGGCTGCTGCAGGCAGTCTCCCCCTTCCCTTCCTGTTCCCTCAATTCTCCTCTCTGTTAGTCACACCTATACTTCCTTTCTGGCTACTGGTCAATGTTTTATTTATTAACACATTTGCCATACAGAACATCCCACAGCAGCTTCTACTTTTGAATACTTCACAAAAGCAACATAAGAGTTTGTCTTGGAACGTAGTTCAAGGTACAGTACATCATGATAGTAAGTGGAGGTCACAAGAGCCAGAACTAACTGATTGATTATATACACAACCAGGACAAAAAGACACAGAGAGATGAATGATAGTACTTACCTCACTTTTTTTAAGTTTATTCATTGCAGGACCATTGTCCTAAGGCACAATAGATGGATATTCCCATTTCAATTAATTTAACCATAATAATATCCTACAGACATGTTCAGTGGCTCATTTTCTAGATGCCATCGAATTGACAAGTAAGATTAACCATCATAACTCCACCTCTTTTCTACTTGGGACCAAAACACATTGCTTGAAATCATACCCTTCTGTCATAATTAGCTTCCATTTTCAACTTGACAGACCTGGCAAAAGGGCCTTCAGTTAAAGAATTTCCTCCATCAGATTGGCTAATGACCACATCTTTAGGGAATTTTCATAGTCGCTGATTGATATAGGAGAGCCCAAGAAACTGTGGTTTGTGCCATTCCTAGGCAGATGGGAATCAGCTATATTAGGAATGTAGTTCAGCAAGCCATGGCACACCAAAACTGTAAGAACCTTTCCTCCATGGTGCATTTCATTTCCTGCCCACAGGTTCCTGTCTCAAGCTCATAATCTGTCTTCCCTCAATGATGAATTGTGATATGAAATGTAAAACAAGCAAAACTCTTTCCTCCTCTAAGTTGCTGTTGGTCAGGGTTTTTTTTTATCACTGCAAAAGAATGTAAAATAGAATATAAATTGATACCTAATGTATTGAAAGTATTTCTATGAAAGACAAAGCAATGATGTTTTATGGGAGAACTGTATATACATTTGGAATTTGGGGGTGAGAAAAGCCATTGACTGCTTGTACCTTAATGGACTTTCTGTGAGAGCCTGGAAAATAAGAATGCTGAAAGAAATTCAGCAATGTGACTGGCTTGTAAAGTTTCAGAGAGAAACAATGATTCTATTACTACTGCTTGTGTGATGTTTTCAATTATGATTCTGTGGAAAAGAAACTTTTGCTTCCCTGGAAGAATGGATGCTGGATAGCTGAAGCTGAAAAATCAACTGTGCTTATGGCTGTTTCTATATAAACAATCAAGTACACTGCATGGTACATTGTAAATGTGAAAGTACACCTTGAATTACTGAATTGTGATTTGATAAACTTAATAGTGGTATATTATCCTGTTGTAAAAATAAAAAACAGGAACATACACTATTATAATATCAATGAAAAAAATAAAGCATCTAAAGAGTGGAATAAATATTCATATATCATCTGTGAAATTAAATCTTCTTGGAAGTATTTCTTCACGATCAGCCCATAGAAGCTGTGGTTCAAAAGGGGCCAATGTTCCATCTTAGTCTAGAAGACAAACTTGTTAAGACATGAATATGCTACATGCTCTTGGTTTTGAATGCAAAATACTGTCCTGGAGAGCAGCTGAGAAATGGCTCTGTGAGGATCCAGGAGAAGCCATTCTTGAAGATGCAGCTGCAGAATATTGCAGATGCCAGATCCAGGGCTGTGGATGAGCAACAAGGACAGCAGCTGATATTGGACAGAGACTGCCACTGCCTATAGGACAAGCTGTGTGCACTGTGGATGGAAGAGCTGACTAATAGGAGCCATGCACATCCTTTGGAGGCCAGGAGATGGTGAGTTCCAGATGTTGTATCTTGGGGTGTTTATATTGATGCATTTTAGTTTTGCTTTGATTTTACTGCATTTGTGCTCCATTTCTCTGCTCTTTGAATAGCAAATACTGTGACTTATTTTAGATTTATTGGTGCTCAAAATCAAAAGACTTTGGAGTTTTAAGGATAATTAAGCCTTATCTTATATTATACCTTTTTAAGAAATGTAAATATTGTGAGTACTGTATACACATCATCTCCACCCTCTCTCTCCTCAATCTAACTCTTCTATTGCCCCCTGCCTCCATTTGGATTGGAATATTAACATGCCTGTGGGACATTTCTTTTTTATTGTTAGTAGATATAGAAGGATCCAGTCCCTCAGGGCAGTGCCATCCTTTGAAAGATGAGCCAGGACTGTATAAGAAATGCAGCTGACTAAGCCATGGATAATAATCCAGTAATTGGCATTCTCATGTGGTCTCCCCTTCAGTTGCTTCCTCCAGATCCTTCCTAGGCTCCTGATGTGGCCTTCTCCAGTGATCGACCATCAGTTCTTGGCCAAATAAACTCTTTCCTCTTACAAGATGCTTTTTCCTTTGTATTTTATTGAGAACATTAAGCCAGACATGAAGATCAACATGGTATGTAGTTTCCCTCCATGGTCTCTGTTTCATTTTCTGCATCCAGAACCCTATCGTAAGCTCCTATCCTGGCTTTCCTGGATGGCCACGTGGAAATATGAGCTAAATAAATTATTCTTCTCCCCAAGTTATATTTGATCTGTCTTTTTTAAATTTCTAATAGCAGCAGAAAACAAATGGGGGTATCTTCTACTGCTTTTCCTCGGAGTTTCATGTTCTTTACACAATAAAAAGAATATACAATTTGATTTTTAAAATACATATATTCTTCAACAATTCCAACAGTTTAACAGTGCAAAGTTCATATTCTGTCTATGATTCAAGGAAATTTCTTAACTGTAATGTTATAAAACATTTAAAAGAAGCATACTACATACTTTCAACATATAATGGTACAGGATAAACATTTATGTTACAAAATGAGAGAACTGAGGTACAGCACAGAATGGTCAAAACAAGACAAGACCAAAAATCTACAAAGCAAACACCAAATACTGTATTTTTATGTGTTACATCTTGGGCTCATGATGAAAACAGTTGAGGTCCAGAGAACTTAGCCATAAGTCTCTATTTCTGTCATCTTCCGCATATACACCCTCTAAGACAGTTTCCACTCCATGTCTATGGCATTCCTGTGTGTATTTCTTCTGGTCTTGGCGTCACCAATATCCTGATGTCTCCACTGAAGCTTAGACTTCACCTTTACAGGTTCATGAAATGGAATTTCAGGGACCCCTTCCACAGATTCTGACCCTGTGACATACTGGATAGATTCAGCTGCTCCCTGAAACTGTGGAGCAGGAATCTTTGATGCTTAAAAATTTTGCATCTTCCTTACTTATAAAGTCATTATGTTCAGGAAAAAAAACTACAATTTTTTTTCTTTTGTCAAACTGAGAGGTAGCTTAGCTTCCTTGAATCACAGCTATATCATCTTCCATGTGTTAACCCAGAGGAAACATTCCACAGATACAAGGTAACCCACTTCACTTGATATTTTCTTCTTCTAAATGAATTTTGTTGTGTACAAGATGGAGCCTCCAATGGGTAAAAATTTGCTCTGAAGATGTGTTTTCTATTGTCTCAGTACAACATAGGCAGTCCTTCCAATATCTTTAACAATTGCAGCTTTCTCAGGATGACTCTAAATGTGGTCCTGTCTTGAAATTTCTTCTGCCAAACAAGTCATCCAATTATCTCAAAATTTAACTTTATACCAATTCTCAGGACACATGCAAAGTGAAATCAAATTTTTGATAAACATCATACACATAGCTCCAAAGGCTGTTCCTGAGAGAGTCCTTGTTCTCTGACGAAGTGTTCTGAGCCTGGCCGTCATTGTGTGTATTCCTGTCAGTATTCCTTCAATCTAAACTTTCAGTAAGATTAATTATTAAACTCTGCTTCCAACATACAAGGGGTTTTGTAACAATGTGCCAATGAATGACATGGTCATGTTACTGGTGTGTGGGATCTGGGCAGAGTATCTACAGGTTTGGCCTCCTATTCAAATAATTAAAAGAATGGGTCATAGAGATTGCAGATTAACAGGGAACTTCATTCACAGTGAAACAACAGCACTGATCAGAAAGAAATACACAAGATTGACAGTGGGCCACACGAGTGAGGGTACTCCAGGGCTCCAATTAATATTAGGGCTTTCTTTGATTTGGTTTGAAAGAAGATAGTGTTTGGCTGTTAGGGACACAGAATGAGTAATTTTTTATCTTGATTTACAAAATAAATTACATAACATTTCTCTATTGTGCATGTCTGATGATGCATCTTATTTTACAATGCCTGTCATACATATGTACAAGATAGTAAGTGGCAGAGTCTCTAAAATCCACATTTCTGGACAAATTTTGCCTTATAGGGAATGCACCCCAAACTCTTTAGGGCTAGATAAACTTTCCTATTCTGGTGCCCAAACGTAAGAACACAATTTGTCCAAATTTGATGGTAATTAAGGGAGAAGAAACTTATGTTACAGTTCAGAGTGGTGTGTGTGCAACTTGATGTAGGCAGGGATCCTATATTGGCACCAGGTACATTTTCCAGGGAGGGATGGGTGTGAATACTGTGTATGCTTCGAGTTTCTAAAATGTCAAGAACACTGAACTAGATCAGAAGGCCAAGTATAGCCCAACCCTTGTCAAATCCCAGATTAATAAACTATGTCCTATGCTTGCCTATTTTAGTCAGATTTCTCACAGCAGTATCCTCATCTCTTAATATTAGCTTTCTGTCTTAGTTACTTTTCCAGTTATTTTGAATAATTAGTAAATAAGGCTGAAGAAAGGGCTTATTGGCTAATTGTGTTTGCTGCTATTCCAGAGGCTCCCTAGTTCACTTCCTTGAACATGCATAGGATGGTTCCCAATGGCCTGTAACTCTAGCAACCCAATCACCTCTTTCAGTCCCCACAGGAACACACCCAAATTAAACAAACATAAGGACACAAAACTAAAATAAAAAAAAAAAAGAAAGTACAACAGAGAAGCAATTTAAGAGAGAAAATATTTATTTTGGCTCACAGTCCAAGGCACAATCCATCAGATCAGACCAGATAAATGAAGGCAGCAGAAGTTTAAAGCAACTTGTCACATTGCATCCCATGTCGGGAAAAGAAAAATGAATGTTTGTGTTTAGCCTCTCTGTGTCTCTTTCCCTCCATCTCTCTCTCTCTCTCTCTCTCTCTCTCTCTCTCTCTCTCTCTCTCTCTCTCTCTCTCTCTCTCTCTCCTTTCCTCTCTTCTCCTCTCCCTCCCTTTCTCTCTCTCTGTCTCTGACTGTCTCTCTCTCCTCCAGAATCCTAGTTGAAGTGGCCCCCAGAGGGGAGGTCTCCACAGTTTCAAATGTTTTTGACTTAGATAATTCTAGATTACATCAAGTTGACAAATGAGATTAGCTATCACAGATAGTGTATACATTACACAGAGCCCTAAGGTCAGTCTTCAAGATGACAAAATAAATTAAAGTTTGTGAGTCTTAAGAGAGAAGAAAAGTTCAAAGAAAGCAACAAACCTATGTACAGGCATGAATCACATCAAAGGAGTGTCTTGTTAACTTTGAGATGGTCGCTTCTTCAGTTTATATGGTGAGACACATTAACACTAGCAATGAAACTGTTAGCATCATTTAAAAGACATGTTGAGACACCCAGAAACACATTTAGTCAATATCTGGGTCACTCAGGATATGGCTAAGTTGTTACATAAAATTGATCAATGTGTCAGCAAATTTATGGCCAAAATAATGTCTAGACACAATCAAGATCAAGGAGTGATTGGTAAAATAAACATAGTCAAGATTTTCCTTAGGACATCAATAGAAATTACTTATTGATTAATGAGGAGTGTTGAAGAAAATATGGTCATTATTTGAAATAAAATTTAAGAAAAAGGTAAAAGTTTATCAAGGTGTTAACTTTTTAAAATTTTTATTTAATATTCATATATACATAGAGTATGTTTGGGTCAAATCCATCCCCAGTTCCTACCCTCAAATTACTCCCTTATCCCCTAACACTTGTACTTCTGAACTTTGTGTGTTCTTTCTCTCTTTTAATACCCACAGAATTTAATACTGTCTGTACATGCATAAGTATAGAACCATCAACTGGATTACAATTATCCTCTCAGGACCTCATCCCTCAGAAAATTCACTCTCCACCCTCACAGCATGTAATATCTTCTCATACAGGAATAAGAGACTTCATCAGCCACTTTTTTATCCATGATGGGATTCTGTCTAGCTTGATCTTCTGCAAGTCTCATTGATAATGTCCCAGCTCATGTGTACAGGTTTCTGTTATGTCTATAGAACAGTTTTACTAAAAATATCTACTCTTCCTGGATTTTACACTCTTTCCATCACTTTATCCATGAGTATTTCTGAGTTTCAACTGGCTTGGTTCAGTTGTCTCTGTAGGTTTCCCCATCATGATCTTAATGCCCTTTACTCATAGAATCCCCCTTCTCTATTTGACTAAATTCCTGGAGCTCAGCCTGGTGCCTGGCTGTGGTTCTCTGCATCAAAGCAATAGTAACACTAAGAAAACCACCATATCTTGTGAATATCAATTTCTCTTAGAGTAATGACCCTTCCCTAAAGAAAGACACATTTTTGAATGACATATTCCCACTTCAAAGAAATAGAGATTTTTGTTGCATTGTTTCCCTTTTGCCTGAGAAGCTCTCAATATTCAAGACATAATGAGCCTGTCACATGTTTTTGTTTCTTCTAATAGTTTGCATGTATGACATAAAGAGAGGAAGCAAAGTAGTTTCCTTCAGACCATGAGTCAAAATATCATTGTTCATCTCATTTTTATTCTAACATATATATTTTTTTAATTTTTTATGTGTATGTTTTACTTGCATGTATATTCATGTATCACATGTGTAACTAGTGCCCACAGATACCAGAAGAAGGCATTAGATTCCCTGAAACTGGAGCTACAAGCAATTGAGAGCAGTCAGGTGGATGTTGGGAAATGAATTTGAGTTCTCTGGCAGAAAAGCAAGGATTTTTAGACACTGATCCATTCTCCAGGCCTCCAAAATAAATATATTTGATAGATTTTAGTTAAGTATAAGTGTTATTTACATATAGTTTAGGAATAGATATAAATTACATGGATGGGCTGATATATAGTAGTATCTATATTTATGTTTTAGCTCATGCTGAAAATGACTATCTCCTTTGAAATATTTCAAAATGAGTATATTTTTAGATAATTTTGATAAATGAAATATCTTTTCTAGGCTTTAAAAATAAAGATTCATGTGATATGCTCTTTACTTTCAAAACAGATCATTTATATTTTACTATGAAAATATTTTAATGAGTTGCAATATGGCATTAATGTCAATACCTTGTTTAACTTTCTCACCTAGTATCATGTACAAGTAAAGAAAAATGAGTCCATTTCAGTTTACAGTGTATGTTTATATTTACTCAAAAAAATACAAGCTGTGTTAGCACTTTTTCTTTAAAGATAACCTTAGTAGTACATGAAAATAATTATCTTTGAGCAGACCACATATTTCCTGGCCTTCATATGCTACTGATTTTCTTCCTAAAATTGTCTTATTATAAACAGTTGAGATTGTGCTTAGTAGTATAAGAGAAAAACTATTTACGTATCATAGAATAAGTGAATAATTTATATTTTATATGAGAGAAACCTGATCTGTATGCAAGATGTGTTTTTAAGTAATTTCTTATGACAATTGTCTTAATTAGGGTTTTCTTTTTATTTCTGTGATAAGACACCATGACGATGACAACTCTTATAAGGAAAACATTTCATTGAGGTGGCTCACTTACAGTTTTAGAAGTTCAGTCCATTATTGTCATGACGGGGAGCATGGCAGCATGCTGGCAGATGTGATGCTAGAGGAAGAGCTGAGAGTCTTGAAAGCAAGAGGAAGTTGATGGAGACACTGAGGTGTATCTTGAGCATAGGAAACTTCAAAGCCTTTGTTCACAGCGACACACATAATCTACCAAGGTCATACCCACTCCAGCAAAGCCACACCTCATAGTGCCATTTCCTATGGTATTATGGGAGACAAAATACATTCAAACTGTCACATTCTACTCCCATGCCTCCAAAAGACTTTAACAGTATAATAATGCAAAATGCATTTAGTCCACCTTAAAAAGTCCCCATAGTCCATCACAGGCTGAACAATTTTTTAAAGCTCAAATTTCAAAGTCTCTTCTGAGATACAAAGGATATCTTAACTGTAATCCCCTTTAAAATCAAAATTTAAAAGAAAATCAGGTCATGTACTTCCAACACATACTCTCATAAGATATACATTACCATTCCAAAACATAAGGAAAAGAGTATAGTGAAGAAATATTGAGCCAAAGCAAGACCAAAAACCAGCTGGGCAAAACTCCAAACTCTGAATCAAAATATTCTTCAGATCTCTAACTCTGTTTATCTTTGTTGACTGCAACACACTGCTTTCTCTTTGGCTGGTTCCACTCCCTACTAACAGCTCTGCTTGGCAGGTATTCTATGGCTCTGGCATCTCTAAAATCTTGGGCTCTCTAAGGCAATCCAGGCTTCAAGTTCACAGCTTCACACAATGATCTCTCTACAAGGGCTCCAATCAGGGATACCCCTGACACACACATGAACTTAGTGGCATTCCTTAGTCATGGAGGCAATTTCCATAACCCATTTCTTCTATCCTTAAATTTAAAGCCAGACCATGTGGCCACAGCTGCCAAGTTCTGCTGCTTGCTGGGGCTAGAACATGGCCCCCTCATTCAATTACATCTGCATTAGCTTCCTATCTTTCACTGCCTAAGCCTGATTGTATTGAAAGTTATTCTGAAGACCAGGCTGGCCTCAAACTCAAAGATCTATAAGCCTTATCTTCCTAATGTGTTGAAGGTGTGTCCCACCAAAATCAGCACCAAGCTTTTTATTAATTCCTTTTCACAAGTTGGAAACTCAGTTGAATGGGATCTTACCTTGAGGTCATCACTCCCTTTATTCCATTTCTTAATCCATTTATCTCCTTAAACACAGGATTTAGCTCCATTCTACTATCTGGTGCTCTTTTTTCTCCTCAAAATTTACGTTTTGTAATGTATTCTATTTAGCTTGTTCCTTTTCATTAAAAATATTTATTAAAGTTACCACTAATATCTATCCACCCAACAGTCTTTCTAATAGGTTCTTTTGAAATTTTTTTCTGCCAACAGAATTAATCCAAAACTTTTCACTTTAGCCTCAGGTAGTAATCTGAAACTTTTCTGTTGAATTTTGTTATTTTGCTCTTGGCTCATGGTGGGGCCTGTCACCCAGCTTCCAAATAAATCACACACTGGGAGGCTTATTGTTAATTATAAATGCCTGGCCTTAGCTTGGCTTGTTTCTTGCCAGCTTTTTTAACTTTAATTATCCCATCTGCCTTTTGCCTTTAAGCTTGTTCCTTTACTTACTTCCATTTATTTCATTGTCACTCTTACTCGAAGGCTGGCTGTGTGGATGGGTAGCTGGCTCCTAGCATCTTCCTCTCCTTGTTCTCTTTTCTTCCCAGATTTCTCCTTCTATTTATTCTCCCTCCCTGCCAGCCCTGTCCATTCTTTCTTCTGCTTTGCTATTGGCTTTTCAGCTCTTTAGCAGACCATCAGGTGTTTTAGACAGACACAGCAACACAGATTCATGGAGTTAAACAAGAATGGAATATATATTTGCATCATTAAACAAACGTTTTACAGTACAAACAAATGTTTCAAATCTTAAATTTACAGTCTTCAACACTTTTTACTTTAGCCTCGGGCACACTTTTCAAACAGGGGCAGAGGCAGCTACTTTCTTCACCAAAATATTACAAGAACCATCTCTAGGGAACATACTAACATATTCTTTTCTTCTGAAACCTCTTGAGTGAACCACCAACAGTTCAAATAACTATGAGCACCTCCATCTTCCATTCTCTTATTAGTATGGCTCATTAAGCACTACTCCAAGCATTATACTGCTTTCATAACCCAAAGCACCAAAGTCAAAATTCCTTAAAAAAAAAATCAGAGATCAGTCTTGTCACAGCAATACCCCACTCCTGCTGTGGAATAATGCTTTTGTACAGTGGTTTAATAAAATGCTGATTGGCCAGGATCCACGTAGGAAGTATAGGTGGGATAAGCAGATAAGGAGAATTCTGAGAAGAGGAGGGCTGAGTCAGGAGACACCAGCCTGCAGTCCAGGGAGCAGTATGTAATGGCACAGAGGTAAAGCAATTTAACATGTGGAGTTATATAGATTAATAGAAATGGAATGAATTTGTAAGAGCTAGTCAGTAGCAAGCATGAGCTAATGGCTGAGCAGTTTTAATTAATATAAGCCTCTGTGTGTTTACTTCGGTCTGAGTGGCTATAGACCGAATGGGACAGAGGAAACCTTCAGCTACACACTCCTGGTATGAACTCCTGTCTTAGGGTTTTATTGCTGTGAAGCAACACCATGACCATAGCAGCTCTTATAAAGGAAAGATTTAATTCATGTGGCTGACTTATTGTTTCAGTTTTAGTCCATTATCACCATGGCAGGGAGCATTGTGGCACATGAGCAGACATAGTGCTGGAGAAATAGCTGAGAGTCTTACACCTCTCTCTGGAGAACTCTGCTCAGTCTACCTCTACCATCCAGGGGCCAGGAACCAAGAGAGCTGGCCATCCGGATCTCGGGTCTTGAGGGCCCTCTCTTGGCCCTGCCTTGTAGGTGTGACAGTTACTGAAGCCTCAATGGCTGTTGTAACTTCCAGACCAAAGCTGGAATGGCTACCCACTACACTAGAGGACCATGAAGGCCTTGTGGGACCTGAGAAAACTTCACACTAGAGAGAAAACGTCTGGCTACATGGATCACTCCAATTTTTTAAAACCTTAAGAGAAAAAGAAGATTGCCACAAAAAAAAAAAAAGAATTCTGAATTTATGCTCCCCAAATTCTCCCCCTCCTGAATGACTCGGTACACATGTAAAACCCCTACCTGTGTTAACCAAGTTCTTAAATCTTATATATGTATACATGCATGTGGGAGAATATAAATGAACCTAATGAAACTATGTATTCTCTATTGGATTACTAATTAAGAATAATACTTACAGAGATGGTGAGATGGCTCAGTAGTTGATATTGCTTATTGCTTTCCTGAGGACCTAAGGTTAAATCCCTGCATCCACATTTGGTGGCTCACATTCACCTGTAATTCCAACTCTAAGATATTTGGCTCTCCTTTATGACCCTTTTGGGTACCCATGCTCTCTCTCTCTCTCTCTCTCTCTCTCTCTCTCTCTCTCTCTCTCTCTCTCTCTCTCTCTCACACACACACACACACACACACACACACACACACAGACACACACAGAACATAATAAGAACAAATCTTAAAAAATAGAATACATCTTAGAACTGAAACTAAATCTTAAATTTATATGTGTTTTTCTAAGATGTTACCAGCTTGCTTTCTAGAGATTGAATGATATATCTCATTCTCCAAAACAAATAATGAGACCAGCTATTTCCCTAAAATATCAACAGGATATGGTACCAAGTTAAAGTTCACTTTTATTTGGTTGTCATTTTGCTCTTCTTGATATTGAAAGGAATTCTTTTTTATTATAGCTATTTATCATTTTATCTGATGTGTGAATAAGCCCAGTTTCTAATTTAAAAAAAAAACCTTTTATGTGTCTAAGTTTAATGGATTTTGTTATAAAATATACTTATTCTTAGGAATGGATGTTGTAATTCAGTTACAGTGATCTATCTGATTTTGATGCCCAAATACTACATTTTGTAGATAGGTTTCTATTATGTATAAACATCTGCTAAGGCAACTGCTCACCATCCCTGCTACTTTTCTTACATTTTCTAGCTATTGTTGATTTTCTTGTTTTCTGTTTTACTTTCTCTTGAATCCATTCTAAACAGTATTTTATTTTTACCATTACATCTATGCCTCTCTCACCAATGTTTACAGTTTCCTTCATTTTTCAAAGCAAAGATTAATATCATATACTTATTTTAGAATACTCCTGTACTGTCTTTATAGATCTGACACTTATATTCAGTTTGCACCTTCGTTTTTCTTCTTCTAGTATGGAACCACAAACAAACTATTGTGCTGAAATATTCTTTTCTTTATTATGACGCTATATTCTTAATTTGGTGCTATTATATAATCTCAATGTCATCTATATTACAAATCATTTTCACCCATTTTTCGTTACTTAGTGACACATTAAACTTCTACTTCAGTAAGTCATATACACTTGTAATTAAAGTACTAAAATCACTGTCTGCTTATTTCATGCTAACTTTGTGGAACATAGCTCTCATCTTCAAATTTCATATAAATCATTGACAAAACTTTACCTTTTCCCTTAGACTTTATATCTGATGAGTTTTCAAATACCATTGACTCTAGCTTTAAAGTATACTCAGAATGTGTACATATTTCATGTCTTCGTCAACAAAACAATTAGTCAAGATGCTGTCATTTGGTTTCTAATTACACATATTTTAAATATGTGTTCCTTTTTGTGACTGAGGACTACACTAATACTTAACTTCACTTTGATCAGTTGTACATTTCCACGTTTACTGAAGTTCATTGGACCCAGAAAACTCTGTGATGAGATCTGAGTGCTGCAATGAAATATGAGTGTGGAATGAACTTGGAAGGACATTTGATTTCCATTTAGTACTGTGGCGGCTTTACAGAAAATGCTACCCATAAGCAGTGGCATTATTGGTAGGTGTGGTTCCTATTGATCAACCTGTAGAACTATCAGCTCCTTCTCCAGCCCCATGTCTACCTGCATGCCACCATTGCCAGCTGCCATGATGATAATGGACTGAATCTATGAACTGTAAGCTAGCCCCAATTAAATGTTTTCCTTTATAAAAGTGGTCATGGTGTCTTTTCACAGCAATAGAAACCCTTACTAATACAAATACTGACCTCCCCTCATCCCCTTCAACTCACAGATGATTGCTGAAGTGGAAGAGGAAAAGTGGAAGAGCCAACTCTTGGGGAAGACCAAACTGAAATAGTGTCTTCTGGATACAAATGTCTGCTAACTCATCAACCCAAAGCACTAATGATCACCTGCATGAGATGCAAACACATAAGCCAGTCAGTGTTTGAGAATGGAAGAATGAATTGCCTCCCCCAACCCCTAGCTGAGGCACTTACAGACAGTTGGTGAGAGTTGGGAAAGGGAGAATCAGTTTCCTTTAAGAATATACCCCCTGATAAGTCAGCTAAACTCCAGTGGTGTTCTCTCACATATGAGTATATTATAGAGGGAGTTCAACCTGGACTTAGTGGATTAATTAAAGACTCTGTAGGTTATTTTTTAAGAACAACAAAAAAATACAGATACCAGGAAAGTAAACAAGGAACATAATAGTTTCTGTTGTGGGTTGGGGGCGATGTTCAGAAGCACTAGATAAAGAAATAGTAAGACAGTTGCTATAAAGGAGGAAATAGGAAAGATGGGTGGATAAGTGTTACCAGAGAGTGGAGGGAGAGCAAGCCTTAGGGAGAAGGAAGGAGAAAGAGGCATAAAGAACACGAAAGATGTTTGAAAATCAGAAGGAAATAATTTATTTTAAATTTTACTTAAAATTACTTATGTGTGCCTAGCCTTTAACGGCTGAGCCATCTCTCCAGCGGTGGTGGCGCACGCCTTTAATCCCAGCACTCGGGAGGCAGAGGCACGTGGATCTCTGTGAGTTCGAGGCCAGCCTGGACTACCAAGTGAGTCCCAGGAAAGGCGCAAAGCTACACAGAGAAACCCTGTCTCGAAAAACAAAAAAAAAAAAAAAAATTACTTATGTGTAAGTTGAGGAGCATATGCACATATGATACCAATTGAAGTGATCATGCTAACCCTCATACACACAAAAAAAATACACAGAATAACTAAGAAATATCCCAGTGTCAATTTGGGAAACCTCTTTTTAATCGGTGGTCAATGGAGTACAACAAACTCCTCAAACAAAAAATAGGCTTTTGTTTATTTTTCCCTTGGTGCATGCTGGAAAAGAAGGTGAGATCCTATTGTTGAAAACACCACACATTTTGACACGGAACTTGGAGTAATCAATATGGATCTGACCTATAATCACCCTCATTCAGAACTAGAACTCATAGTATTGGAAAGAGCCATGCAAGGGAGAATATCAATCAATAGTCCTATCTAGGTTTAATGTCTATAAGCAGCAACAATGACAATTATGGCTAGATGTTCCACAAGGCACAATAGTGGTACTTATATACAGAGAGTAAATTAAGAGCCCCGTAATTTGACTTAGGATCTGGTCAATAGGATGGTATCCATGCCTAGCATTATAAATTATCCAATTATCCAATGTTGATAAGATCATAGTTTATAGGGAAGAACCTAATACTGCTATTTTCCTGAAAGCAGTAGGTTTTCTAATCAAATCTGTCTACATACAGGTAGGTGTGTCCCTACTTGTCAAAAAGTGTCTCTTTGAAGCAGAGACGATTAAGAAGACATCTGTTTGCAAGATAGTATTCTATAAAAACAAAAATATGGTAATAAAAATAACAATAAAATCTAACACACAATGTTGGGAATGGGTAGAGAAGTATGAAGGGGTATACCTGGGAGGATTTAGAGGGATGCCTGTGGGTGAATGAGACAAATGCACAGTGTATAACACTCTTAAGGAAGCAATTATTCCAGAGTTTTTAAAGATTAAGAAAAAGATACTCAGTAAGGATAAAACACAAAGAAGAATTGTTGTAGCTAGATTAACACTTGGAACTGTATCTATAAACTCCAAATTTGAATTCAGCTAAAAGAAGTCTTTTTGGTACCAATAACTACTTAGAAAATATACTGTATGGTATATTATTTTCTTTACATTCATTCTAGAATACATAAAATATGGAAAATCAAATGAAATCTGGGAAAAATTTTTATAGAATTTTAACTACTTATCCATGTAGTTTTACAATTGATATAACTATACAACTTTTATCAATTTCTGATAACTGCATTATAGTAGGCTCTTATATATTTAGTAGACCTTATGCATATATTTAGTAGATCTTCATTTTAGGTTCTAATTCCTTTTGTGGTTTTATGTAGTAGTCTGAACTGCTTGTCACTGAACTGAGATGTTAATTTCATCTTCTTCTTAAATCTGAAAGACATTGAGCATGTTATTCAAAATGTTTCTGAGATGTACCCAGAATGTTTTGTGTATTTATTTATTCATTCATTTGTCATTTCCTATAACGTTTTGATAATATTTTCCTACCTTATCCACTCTTACCAACTTTTCCCTCCCCATGAAAATCACCAAGGAAATTAGTGCAAGAAGAACCATTGCAGCAATTTCAGGGATTGGCAAGTAAGTAGCTTGAGGCAGTTAAGTATTGCCCTTGGTGCCTTGTCAATCACTGGTTAGACCAAAGTTTATTTCCCTTTTTCAAGCTGCATGAAGCTGAGAGATTACATTTTTCCAGATCAAGAGATTATGTAGAAAACCTTAGAGAATTCCCACTTGAACTATGTGTCAACAAAGAATTAAGATTTCACAGTTGTTTTTCAGAGGCCAGGGCTTGCTTTTTCTGTAACATGTAGCAATATAAAGTTATATTTTATGTTGATAAACTCCATACTTCTCATACAATATGTTTTATTTAGTCTTAGCAATGATACTTTGCTACTAGTTTTGAAATGCAGATACATATTTCCCTTCAAGAGAACAATGTGTAATGAATAAGAGAGCACCTTCTGCAGTCAGAGGGCTGTTACAATGTTCTTATAAGTGATATATGTCCAGAAGAAACTGTAGTAGTGACTGATGTAGATGAATTCAGTATTCTCTACAAGATTTCAGTTCTTACATGATTAATCTATAAACAAACTCCAAATTGGAATTCTCTGCTGAGCTAGCTGTACCTCTCAGCTAAATCTAAATCTACTCTTATCAAATTTATCTTGCTTTACTTTCCCCCCCAAGTGTCTGGTACACTATCTAAGTTATATAATTTTACCTAGGTAATTTTAAAATGAGTATAATAAAATAGTAATTTGTAGCAGTGGAGATAATTCCTCTAAGAAATATTTAATTTCCTTCTTAGTAGTTACATTTTTAACAGGAAACCCGAAACTTCACCACTTAAATTATTGAATTTCAAACAAGTACTGGTTTGTTATTATTGTAGGAAGGATTAATATTAGAGGCATAAACAGACAAGTCTTAGCTTCTCCATTATCAGAGATCATAAATTAATCTTCTTATTTTTGGTTTCTATACACCAGAGGCCTCAGGTCATGAAAGTATTAGGTGCTATTTCCAGGGAGATGCTATGCATTTCCTTACTTATTGAGTAGGATCCACTGGAAGATTCAGTTAAAAAACAGGTAGCTAAAGGAATCAGTACTTTGACTGTTCTCCGAGATTCCTGAATGACCTCAATTTTCCAAAATTGACAACTTTCTAATTATAGTGTTCAGATATTTATTTGCAGACATTAATAAATCTATCAGAAAAATGTATAGATTCTGATGTCTTTGTCTCTATTAAGTTGAATTATACCCATTAAAATATCATGAGGGAATGTGATCTGGATCAGAATATCACTTGTTATTTGGCAATAGAACACAAACTTATGAAAACGTATCTCTTTTTTTTTCCTGAAAGTAATAAAGAGTATGTTTTGAAGAATAATAGGAACTTGGTAAATTTGAAGATGTAATCACTTTCTGCATGCAATATAGTTATCATAATTAATTTCAATATATGTTGGTTTGTAACTATACTCAGTGGAACTTGTTCTTTATAACAAAGCTTTAAAAAAAACTTCCTTTTAATGCCAGGAAATTTTAAAATGAGACATTTGTATAGAAAAATTGACCTGATTTAGATATGTCTATGAATATAGGCCTTTGTTTTTTGCTAGTATATTTGTTTTTGTTGTTTGTTGCCCCATAAGCTGCTCATTAGCCCCCTGTAGTTAATACTTAAAAATCACCATTGCTCTTGTATCATTTGCTGCTTTTGCACTGCTTTTCCAAGTCTAATGGTTTTTCTCTTTTATACACCAAGCATTTTACGGTTCTTCGTATTAAGATTATCTCTTTAACATTATGGACAGAGCCGGGTGGTGGTGGCACACACCTTTAATACCAGCACCCAGGAGGCAGAGCCAGGCAGATCTCTATGAGTTCAAGGCCAGCTTAGGCTACAGAGTGAGTTCCATGACAGGCAACAAAACTACACAGAGAAACCCTGTCTCGAAAAAAAAAAACATTATGGACAGACTTTGACACCTCAATTATGCTAAGGGTATATGCTTCACATTTCACCCAATAGCCAAACTACTTTTAGTACCTGTTTTCAAATTGCCACCTCTCTTTCATAAAGAAGCACCTGTTATCCTTGTCAGCTGAATTTTCCAGCCTCGGGAGATGCTGGTACATGAGAGTCAAAGCACCAGGAGTTTCATAACCTTTGAATCCTCTTTGGGAGGTACTGGAGGGAAAAAAAGGGTCAGGAAGACAAACAGAGTCAGATCACCTTTGGTGAAAATGATTTCTGGGAGCTGGAAATAGCCACAGGTTGTGCCGTAAGAAGCTTCTCCTTGCTTAGGGAAAGTAGAACTATTCTTTTAAGGTGAGAGGATAGAGCAGGACATGGTATTATGTCACTAGGAAACTGATGCAAGGTTAATGACCACATCACAAAAAGAAAGAACCCATTCTCAGATGAGTTGGGAAAGTACCATGCTTAAGGGAAATAATGTATTTGGGTCTCACTAGTAGAGAAATCTGAGAGAATAATGAACTTGAATTCAAATATTTTCTTCTCTCCTCCCTGTCTGAAAGTTGCTTGAACTCTAAAAATTATTTTTCTTCTCTACTGTTTTCTTTATGTGATATTGACTATTTCCATCCTACCTTAATTGCAATAATGATTTGGGGGCTATTAGATTCAAAAATGTGCTGATGTTTTTCCATTGGCTTAGTGGCTGCACCTGCATCTACTGATATTTTACTGTCTATGGCTCCACCGACTTGCAGTCAGTGCCCTGACTTTCAGAACATGGCCTGGCAAGACTTCCTTCCGGTCCTGCTGGCATTGGTCTGAAACTGCCAACAAATGTATTTTTAACTAAGTCTCCATCATTCTATTTACCAATGAAGACTCAAGGGCCAAATGTTGGGGTGAAAACCTGCTGCCTCAGAGAGCCCAAGAAACAACCAGCTGACCTCCACTTTTGGCCAGAGACCCAGCTGGAGACTACCTTTCTAGCTGTCCTAAACCGAGAAGACCATGAATCTCCAAGTCCCTCTGTGCTCCTTCCTGTGCATCTCTCTATCCATTAGCTTGGCTTCTCCATGGCTAATAATTTGTATCAATTAATTTCTTGCTCCACCCCCTGATTGAAGGGTGATTTTATTAATACAGTCTCTGTTTTCATAGTGTGGTCAAATATCCCAGAACATGGTGCCTTATAATTTTCATTGTACCATCTTCTGTATTATCCCATTCTGAGAAAATCTTGTATTAACTAACCTAAGGAATGGTGTTTCATTTATGCAGCAGACACACAATGCTCACAGATCCACCCTAAATCAGGGCAACTATGCTAAAAGTGACATTCTGCAACTTGATAGAGGAATATCCAAAGTTCCAAAGAAATCTTTCCAAAATATTCATCTCTGAGCCTTATCTCTCAAATGGCAAGGCCAACGGTAATAAATACCTTAGAAATATATCATGTAATAATTTGATTTCACAAACCAGAGCTAGAAACACAAAGGTTGAAAATTCATCTATAATTAGTTTAATCAGGAAGAGTGTATAGATTTTAGTGATTTGGGTCTGGAGAGACCACTCAGCATTTGAGAGTGCTTCTTGTTCCAAAGGACAGGTGTTCGGTTCCCAGCCATGGCAGTAGGCAATGACCCATAACAACAGGTGATCTACTGCTCTATTCTGGTTTCTGTAGGCAATGACATGTGATGGCAAATACACAGACAGATGGCAGAAATTTAAAATGAAATAAAGATTGTTTTCAATGTTAGTGATTTACTAAAAATAACTTAGAAAATGAATATCTGTATATACTGATGTTGTATGCCTATTAGAAGTAAATGTCATTAAATAGACATGAATTTCTGTCTTATCATTCTTTAAAATACTTTAATTTGTATACTTATATACGTTCATTAGAAATTGAAGAGAGCCAGCTATTCTATTTTTTGATGGTAAAGTTTCATCACTTAAGGACTTTAAAACTCAGAATTAGTGGGGCAGTGGTGGCACATGCCTTTAATCCCAGGATTCAGGAGGCAGAGCCAGGCAGATCTCTGTGAGTTTGAGGCTAGCCTGGTCTGCAGAGTGAGATCCAGGACAGGCACCAAAATAACACAGAGAAACCCTGTCTCGGAAAAAAAACAAAAACAAAAATAAAACAACAACAACAACAACCAAAAAAAAAAAAACCCTCAGAATTATCCTGTGACAAACTTGCATTATAATCATGGAATTGGTTTATGAATTTCTTGAAGAATTATAGCCAAAATAATAAATTATGGATAGAGCATCATTATAAGTGCACTTTGTAAATGATACACTAGAACATTCTTCAAGATAAAAAAGACTGGCTGAGGTTTATAAATTAATATATGTATGATTAGTTGACTGTTCACTACATTATGAAATCTAATACATGTAAAAATGTTATTCAATAAATATGACCCACTATGAGTCCAGGTTATAATTTGCTAGTTCAGATAATATTTCTCTTTTAGATATTCTAGTTTTGTTGTCCCAATATTATTTGTATCATCTTATTACTGTTTTTTTTATATTTAAGAGTGGTATCTGGTTAATGAAGAAAGTACAATTGTAAAGCATTAATAATATTGAAGTTTATTAATTATATATTTGAAATGAATACTTTTATGTGTTAAATTTAATTTCATTTGAAAGTAACCCAAGAAAAAGCATAAATGAACCAGGAATTGAATTTCAAAAACATGGAATCCTACCTTTATTGCTCACTAGTACTTCAGAATCTGGCAATCTGCTTCTGTCATGGAAACTGTCATAGTTTTCTCAAGAAGGAACACCCTCACATCAACATACTTGTGTATACTTTTATCTACCTAAAAATTTCAACAATTCCATCCACATTTAATGAATAGGAATTCACTCAAATTTGTTTAACAGAAGAAAATCTTTAATTTTTAATAAAATCATTTGTGTGGAAATATTTGGAAACAGTCTTGTAATTTTGGGACCACAGAAACAATCCAGTTTGTATTGTCACAATCTACTACTAAACAGAAAAACAGAGAAACCACTAAGCTATTTCTATGAATTTTCTGTACATAACTGAAATTTTAGTGAATAGTGATTATGTGTTGTCAAAGTGGGAAAGATCAAAGGATCCACATCTCATGTCTACAGAGAAAGCATTAAGCATTATTTAAAGCTTTTAAAGTCACCATGAGTCTTAATGATGGGTTCTTTAAAATTGTATTGTAAGCGTTCCTTGAAATTTTCATTTTCTTGTATGTAAACTAAGATAGAAAATGCAGCAATTTGACTCTTTAATTAATAGTTATGAAATACACTTACTTTGTCCAATCTACTTTAAGTGAAGGGATTGTTAGTGAAACAGTAAATCACATGACGCTTTTGCCTGCATCAGGCATCTTTACTTTTAAAATTTATTTACTTTATTTTTATGTATATTATAAGTGTCCTCTCTCCATGTATATATGTGCACCATGTGCTTGCCAGGAGTCCAAGGAAAATGTTTAAAAAAGAAATTACATCCTCTTGAACTAGAGTCATGGATGTTTGTGGGTGCTGAGAATCAAACACACCAGTCCTCTGAAAAAGTCACAAATGCTATTAACCTCTTCATCATTTCTCCATCCCCAAAACAAGACACCATGAACACTTCACAGGTATGCTGAGACACAGTTAAACAATATATTGCAGCTAATCACCCTGACTTTTAGAGGGATAGCTCAAGCAGAACACTTTAAAACACATCATATGAGATTTTTATAAACACATGTATTAATGAATCATTTTCACATTGGCCAGAGAGGGAGCACTTCATGGAGTTGAAAAATAGCTATTATATAATATGTGACAAGTCTGTAATAGGTAGAAAATACAACACTGTGAATGATACAATACTAGGTATTGTGGTTGGCCATACCAATGGCTGCAAACCATTTATAAAACCCTTTCAAAGTAATATACCTAGACATTTTAGGGTTATTCAGTGATTGGATACAAGGGCAAGAAATACTTCTTTCCAGGAACCTTTTCTTTACTACTGTGAATAATATAGGCTGAATTGGTATCTTAGTTACTATTGTATTGCTGTCAAAAGACATAATAACCAAAGCTACTCTTATGAAAGAAAGCATTTAATTAAATTTTCAGGGGCTTAGTCCATAATCCTCATGACCAGGACTATGATGGCATGCATGCCACTGGAACATTAGCAGAGAACTTTACATTCTTAACTACAGGTATGGCCTGGGGTTGGGAGGGAGAGAGGGAAGGAGAGAGGGAGAAAAGGAGGAGGAGGAAAGAGAGAGAGAGAGAGAGAGAGAGAGAGAGAGAGAGAGAGAGAGAGAGAGAGAGAGAGAGAGAGATACTGAATGTGACAGGCATGGGCTTTTGAAACCTTAAAGTCCACCCCCAGTGACATGCATCCTCCAACAAGGTCACACATCCTAATCCTTCTAATCCTCCTTTCAAAGTTTGCCAATCTCTTGTGAATAAACATTCAAATATATGAGCCTATAGGGGCCATTTTTATTCAAATCACCACAATTGGTAACTTGAAAATGAAACATCAAAAACAGAAGGAAAGTAAAAGTGATATGGACTTTGACAGTAGTGAACTGTGGATGCTTATGCAGAGGTATATTTTCCTGTAAGACAGATATAACTGAGACTCAGGTGATGGCAACAGCCTCAGGTGGTGTTTTGAAGGCTAGAAAACTACCAACATCCAGAGCACAGGTAGCCAGCTGAGGATTCCAAGGGTGCCACAGAGACGTGTCTTTTTCAGAGACTGTACTCTACTTGGTTACAGTGAAATGTAATATTATGCTAAAGCTGTGTACTGCCTAGTGATTTAACAACTGAAGATCTCATGGGAATCACGAAAACCATGTATTACATGGAACTGCCTATCCATGTTTTGCCATTTGGCTTCTGATAGCTGTTGTTTCTAAATAGTTATGCTTGTCATCAGTAGAATGGTACCAAGTCCTAGGCCAAGGATTCCCAGCACAAAGTATATGCTACCTCTGACTGTTAAAGAAACAGTAGAGTGAACAGAGTTAAGTGACTGTTAAGTGGAAGATTGAGACTTGCCTACCAGAAGCACCTATTGGCCTGACTGCATCAGTAGTATATCCTACAATGGAACTTCCACAAATTCTGTCTCAGAATCAAATATACCTGCCAGAATATAACACACCTGGTAGGATCCCCTGCACCTGAGTGAGCCTGTCCTAATCTGGTGATCTGTTCCTTATCACACTCTGAATATCCAAGATCTTAAGCAGTGGCAGATTACCAAGTTCTATCCTGATGCCTCCAAGATCTCCCTAAAGAAACTGGCACTAAAGTAATAATATCTGTGACCATGTCCAACTTCAAGGCAAGATAAAGTGTTGGAGAATGGCCAGAGCAGGATAACGAAGCAATCAAGTAGGGAGAAGAGCAGGAAGAAGAGAGGGCTGTAAGAAAGCACAGAAGAGATGCTACAGGCTGTGGTGAACCAGATGTGTTTCAGAGAACTATTAAGTTTTTGCAACCAAGAGGGTGAACCTTAGGGTGAGAGTTATAACCGTCACCACTGAACAGATATGCGTACAGACACCTGTGGCTGGGACAGGAACTGTAAAATTGAGTGTGACACATTTGCCTAGCTAGCTATTGTTGCCACTAGATGTTGTCCAACACTAATGAAAGTAAAATTTACAAGAGCCAAGATTTTGGAGTGCTTCCTGTCTACCTATGATGTACACAGAAGTTTGCTGAGCCATAAAGTTAAAAAAAAATCTTGACATTATTAGATAAATGGATCAAACTGGAAAACATTATACTGAGTAAGTAATCCAGACTCAGAACGTAATGCCACATGTGCTCCATTATTTATGGACCTTAGCTCCTAATGCTTATTTGAGTACATAACCTAGAGCCACCACTGAAGCCAGGAAATTAAAACTGATCTATGGTGGGAGGCAGGTTAACGGACCACTAGAGATGAAGATAGTAAAACACAGATGCTGGAAATGAGAAAACAAGATGGGGCATGTAGTAGGTTGAATTCATTTGGCCCCATAAGCTCATAGGGAGTGGCACTACTAGGAAGTGTGGTCTTGTTAGACAAGGATTGATGACACACACGTTTAATCTAGACCTTGAGGCTGGAGGGTACACCTTTAATCTGGACCACACACCTTCTGTTTAAAGTGTGTCACTGTGGGATTTGAGGTCATTTTCTCAAGCTTCACTCATTGTAACAGTCAGTTGACTTCCTGTTGTCTGCAAGATGTAGGACAGTAAACTTTTTCTCTAGCACCATGCCTGCCTGTTGTAATGGACTGAACCTCTTAACTGTAAGCAACACCCCTCAATTAAATGTTTTCTTTATAAAAGTAGCTGTGGTCATGCTATTTTTGCACAGCAATAGTAAACATTAACTAAGATGGGAATACAACTGAGAATTGGAAAGAAGATAAATTCAGAGAGAGAAGTAAGAAGAAATGAGTGTTCACTAGTGCTAAGAGTCTTAGCTGGGGTCAGCACTGTAGATTTGTGGGAGTTTCCCTTGCACCAGGTTTCTACCTGACCCCAAAATACCCACTCCCATCAAGATGTCTCTTTCATTACTCTCCCCCTCCATCCATACCCCCAAAATAGCCTGAATTGGTCATTTCCAGTAATTAGATTGATAACTACCCCAATTTTCATTGGAGAGACTTCATCCAGTGACTGATGGAAAGAGATACAGAGACCCATAACCAAGGACTGGTTGGAGCTAAGGAATCCTGTTGAAGAGCTGGAAGAAGGATTGTATGAGCCAGGGGTGTCAAGGTCATCACAAGGGAACTCATAGAAACAACTAACTTTGGCTCATAGATGCTCACAGATTCTGAAACCACGGTTTTGGAGCCAACTAGGGAATCAAATCATCCCTTAACAAATCATTTTTGCTTATGTACAGGAAAATTAATTTCACAAGTAACACCTGTAATAAAAATGTAAAATAACAGACCATAGTCATTAGTCATGAATTTTATGTAAATTAATATTTGCTTGACAGTGCTTAATCCTTACCTAGTGCTGTGGATTCTTTTTCTGTTGTCTTGTCAATATACTAGTGTTAGTAAAATGCTAAAGTCATAGACAAAATTGTGGTGGTATTCTAATTGTACTGAAATATGATTTTGATTGTATGTTAATAAATAAAGTTGCTCAGGGGTCAGAGCTATTAGAGCCATAGACAGAATGTGGCGGTGGTGGCACATGCCTTTAATCCCATAGATCTCTGTGTGTTCAGGGATACAGTCAACATTGGAGACATATGCCTTTAAGACCTGGGGGGGCTGTACATACAGACAGTGACGAGGCAGTCACGTGTTTGGGTTTACAACCAATGAGAAGGCAGAATGACTATGAAATGACTTACACACAGGGAAATAGCTCCCTTTCGGGAAGCTAGGACCACCGCAGGAGGAAGGGTGAGATTTTATCTCTGAGCTCTGACCTCTTGGCTTTCTCTTTTACATTGGTTCTGTGTTTCTTATTTAATAAGACGCTTGGTTACATCTACACAAAATTGTGTAGTTTCTCCACTTAAAGTACCAGGTACTTCAGATCCCGTTTGTCATCTCCCGGGAATTGAGAAAACATTTTAAACCGCAGCTATCTCATCCATGTCCATTTACTCTCTTTTCACCCAAACAATACATGTGGGACTTTTGATTCTTTGATTGCCAAGGCTGGAATCACACAAGATAGAAGATGTCCAAGAGACTCTGGAATTTCCACATATTATTGAAGACTATATCACTTCCCCTCTTCCCAATTTTCACTAACTTTTCATTTCTTTCATATATGTTCTGTTTTGCGTGAGGAATTTCTTTACTTCCCTACTTAAAATTATTTACTTTTATAGTGTCCTTTCATAAGTTTTAATTTACTATATATCTTTTTTCACTAGGGATAGCCAGCATGTTTTATCTGTGATATCCGGGTTTCCTTCATTTGTATTTTCATTGGAGATTCAACGTCAGGAAGTTGTGGATATTTTTCTTCAGTGTACAATAGCTGGAATAGTCCTTGGCTGATGATCTTAAAGTTATTCAGGAATGGGGTCATAAATGTACATTTTATAATAGTGTTTTCACACAGGAAATGCATCTCAAAGAAGGAAATAGACATCACACACTTCTATGAAGGGATATATAACTTCTAGCCTGGCTCTTAATGCAATGTGTAAAATATATTATCACATACAGATACATCAATCATCTTCAGAATGATTCTTGTTTTATGTGTAGTCTTCATGTATGTAAAATACTAAATTTTAAGTTATTTCAATTTATGATACCAAAATTAATATTATTCATTGAAAAGTAAGTCCAAGTTCTTTTTATAAATGTCTGAAAATTTCAGAAATACTATCCAGTAGATAAATTAGCTTAGACAGAAACAGCACATTGTTATGTTATCAGTATCCTTCTGACTTTTAATAGAAGATAATATTAAACATGAAAATTATTTATTCCATTATTTTTCCATAACAGATATTAGTTATCTTAAGTATTTACAATTGGTATATAATTTATTTCATTTAAATATTTTACAAATTAGTTATCTCATTATACACATAGAAATCAATTGATACTTTTGGAAACATAATATTCTTATAACTGGAAATAACCTTATTTACTACATGTTGACATGAATTTTATGGCTGATGGAAGATTTTAGATGCAGGTTTGTTTGTATTCATAAACTGGAAATTACATGAGTAAACTTGAAAAAAAACAGTTTAACTATAAAAAAGCAGTTTTCTCTTTGTGATAAGATTTAATAAAAGAATGATGGCGCCTTTCAGTATATGTTCATATACAATAGACACACATAAAACCAAATAGAAATGCAGAACTCAAATATGATTTTCCCATTTTCTCAATAAAGGGAGAAAAGATACTGTTAGTTGTAAATAACCAAAAAGAAAAGGAAAAGATTAAAGTCAAAGAAATTCTAAATTGCTCTTCTTGTGTAAATTGACCTTATATAAGAAAGAATAATTCTTAAAGAGAAAAAAAATCAATGTGAGTGATTTCAGATATTCGTTCCCTGTCTTGGGCTGAACAGAGTTTAATTTTGATTATCTATCTGTTGACAAATATAAAATTGTACTATGTCTTAGTTAACTCTAAGGAATAAATCCCACTGTATCTTATTTTGTCCTGTTTGCCTGTTGACTCTTGGAGGCTGCTATTTTCTGATGTGGAAAAGTAGGGGAAAATGCATCTGAGGGAGAAGGGAGGTAGTGGGGATCTGTGAGGAGTGCTGGAATGGGAAACTGTGCTTGGGATGTATTATATGAGAGAAGAATCTATTTTATTTTTTTAACAAAATATATATTTTTGACTATTTGGAAGTTTCACATAAGGCACCCCAATCACATTCACTTTTTAGTCCTCCCAGGTCCATCCCACACCCTTGTGACCTCCAAAAAAATGGAAGAAAAGGAAGAAAGAATAATAAATAAATAAAAAGGAGGAGAAAAGCACCAAATCCAATTTGTGTTGCCCATGTACTCACTGGAGCATGGTCAAACTCCCTGTGGCCAGCCATTTAAGGATAACCGAGTTCTTCCCACATCTCTGTACCCATGAGAAACGATCAACTATGAAAAGCTATACTTAAACATCTCTATCCCAGTTTTTAAGAGTTATCTTTAATGACTTCTTGTCTAGATTGTTTCTTATTTTTAAGGGAGGGAGGTTGTCTCAGAAACCTTCTATGTCTCTCATTTTCAACTGTGAATCTGCAGTCATCAACACCACTGCAAAAGAAGCTTTCTTGTCCTTTATAATAAACAACAGAATAGATCAAGGACTTCCACATGGTTTCTGGCTACAGCTTGGGCCAAGGACATCAACACAGCTTCAGGTGACATTATAGAATATGGACATTCCCATGACCTTCAGTGAAAACATGGACTATGGGCATCCACGCAACCTTGGCAGAGCATAGATACCAGTGGTAGTATGGGCCATGGATGTCAACACACAGCCCTCATTGGTAGCACATACCAAAAACATCAACATAAGAATCGATAACACAGGCCATGCACATTAATATGGCCTCCAGTAATAGCAAGGCTGTGGACATTTAAATAATTTTAGGCAGCAGCTCAGACAAGGGTTATTCATCTGACCTTTGTCAATGACACTGGCCAAGAACACACACTCCCCAGCCAAAGCAGCAACATAGAGATCAGCAATGCCTTTGGTGGCAGCACACATAACAGACATCAACAGGCCTCAGTACAGGCCAAGCATCTCAACAAGGTCCATGGACAACAACTTGGCTTTAGATGGCAGCACAGACTATGGACATCCTCATGGCCTTTGGTGGTAACATGGCCCATAAAGATCAACATGGCCCCTAGCTCAAGTAGAGTCAAGGACACCTGCATGGACATCAACATGGCCTTAGGGGGTAGCACAGGCTACTCAGAGCATATCAACATGACCTCCAGCAGCAACACAGATCAAGAATTCTAACATGGTCTGTGGCAAAGAATCTATTTTCAATAAAAATTTTAAAAAATCCATTAATTTTGAAACAAATTTTTGTAACAAAAAAGAAATCAACTTTAGCTATTGTAGCAAGGTACTGTAAGCATTGTTCTGTTTTTTTTCTGTTTTTTTTTTTTTTGGTGTGTGTGTGTGTGTGTGTGTGTGTGTGTTTGTATTGTGTATTCACAGTGTGAAATGGTATTTTAATTTTATAGTAAGTGGGGTTAAAAGGGAAATCATCACAAATGTTATCCAAATTATTTGGAAAAATATGGAAGTCTTTTATATCATATTCTGTTTATAAGTAATTGTTATTTACACATATTTTAGGAGAAAATATAAAATTTAAAAATTTTCACTATATAGTCCAAGGTGGAGATTGTTTTTCTCTGCAAGGACCCTGCATAATGACAATAGTGTTTGTGGTCCGAACTACATGGTGATGTCTTCAGTCTGTTGTGCCAATTTGATTTGAGTCATTTCAGTTAATTGAATGCTAGTTCATGAGACTAAGGAATAAAAAAAAATCAGGAAAAACAGCCTTCCTATAAATACTCATATTTTTGTTCTACAGCTAATTTTAAGCAAATTAACAGTTGATGTGTGTAAATTTCCAAGCACAGTGATATAATTGCCTTGATGATTTGGAAAATATGCATGGAGCAAAAAAATCCACAAGGTCATATGCATCTACTAGTAAGTTTTTTTTTAATGTAGTCAACAGTTAGAATAGATTATGCATTGCATATTGTTCATTGAGTACCAAAGTGATAAGAACCTTAGTTCAAAATCATAAAACCTGCAAGTGTCATGCAGCACTCTCTCAGTAGCTGTGTTTGGCATCTTTCACCGTCTCTGTGGTCTCAAAGTGTTAGAGAGTGTTATCTCCGTGGCGTATCTCTAATGTCTTGCTTCTGCACTGGTGGAGCTCAGCACTCTCTTGTTCTTCACTGGAGCTACTCTCACCAGGCTGGCTCTTTTAATTTCTCTGGCTGGCTCTGATTTCTCCTAGTTACATGAATTTCCATCTGCTTTCTTTCCTGGTGGCAAAGCAGTTCTGCCTCTATCCTTGCATTTCGCCATCATATTTTCAGTTTCGCTGTTGTTTTAACTATATTTCAAACGTGTAGCAAAGTTGATTGAAAACTGAAGAAATGCCTAGTACTTGTTTAGATTCCCTCCTTACCCCCAGGGAACAGTTAGTCTTTGCCACCAACTAAACTGTTTTTAGCTGAGGTTCAGACATTTCTTGCAATATGTTTCCAGTAACCAAAATGGAAAATCCAAGCAAACTGTTTCCTGTGTTTATCCTCTTGATTTAAAGACAGCTGGTAGAGATAAGCCCGAACATAAATCTTGACTTTGCTTCTCAAACCCTATACAGGAATTGTGAAGTCTTTGTTGCTTTTGCTGAATGTTTAGCCATATCTCATGTTGATATAGCAAAAGGGACAATGATTTGGATGAAGAGAATACAGGCTCTAATTCCCAACTTACTTGTGAGCTAGATGAACTGAGAGAAACCCCTACCCTATTTCTCCTTTGATGTGAAGAAACAAAATCTAAGGGCTAATGCTGAAATTTCTAAATTTTTTCAGAGCTAGAAAGTGTTAATGAAACATGTCAAAGTAGGTCATTTTTACTGTGCAGGCATTTTTAACCTGTAGCACAAAGAGAGCATACATTCCAGTATAATGCATTTGTAGAAGACAGTATCATGCCACAACTTTAAATTATTGGGTCTCCATATAACAGACATGCTATCACCACTTGAAAAATACCCTCAGATTTGTTTAACACTCAGTAAGTTAGTATATTTTCCTTATGATTGAAACTTTATTTGATTTAGGATAAATTAACACATGCTTCTTTGCTGTGTGGATTATGTTCTCTTTGATATTTGTAACTGAAGAAAAACATTTGATTTCAAAAGCTGTTGAGTTATGCCAAAATGTATATTTTAAAGGTACCTTGACTTCAAAATTTGGATACAAAGATATGTTGCTTTGAAAAAGAGGCTCTGCTTTTGTTTCCACAGAAAGCCAGAGGCTATGGATTTGTTTCAGATTAAGATGCATCAGGTTTGACCTGCCAAGACCCCCTGAAAGGTCTCTAATGACACCATGGTCCAGATGATCCAACATCCAGAACCATTTCAAGGCAACTGGCTCAGACGATACACCCTCACAGACTGCTCCATAATCCTAAAATTTTCTTTGTGTCCTCATAAGATACAACGCCCCCTTCCAGCAGGAAGTAGTAAGAGAAGCTATGCCCAAATTCCCAAATATACCAAGCTGGCTTTGGAGATGGAATTGGTTCACTCCCTCTCTAAACTAAAAAAAAAAAAAAAAAAAAAAGGTTAAGAGATTCTTGTGTCCCAAATCAGAAGAGCCCTCTGGTGTGGGACAGAAAAAAAAAAACAATATTTTTTATTTATAATGGGTTGATTATAAATACAATCTCTTTCTAAAGAAGAAAAGGTGATATGGTATAGATATGATACAATAAAAGGGTAAATTGCTGAACCTATTTTAAAGAACAACAACTTGTTTAAATGTTTTAAATTAGTATAGATTTTAGTTTATTGATACAAACTTAAAGTTAATTTTGTTATGCTGGGTATATACTTCTACTCTTGTTTACGGTGTTATGTTTGTAGAGCTCATTTAAAATTGTAATGGATAATTAAAAATAGATTAATAATTAGTCATCTATGATAATCATACTTGTAGCCATGTTAGTTAAGTCTTCTAGGTATACATAGATATATTTCAGATAGATAGGTAATTTTCAAACACTTCAAAGATCTACAACATATGGCATTTAAAATATTTTTAAAAATTTAGACTTTCTGGAGAGTAAAACATGTCTGCTCCTGGCAGCACTGATTTACTTCAGAGAGAAAGATAGGCATCAAAGACACTCCATATGGAGTTTATCTTCACCTTGACAAAAAAAAGCCATTTGGGCAAGAAACTTGGACTGCTTGATCAACTGGACATCCAGGAACCATAAAAAGATGGCCACTGAACTTTGCATGACAAAATGGTCCTTCAGGTTCCTGCTTTGCAGAGAAAACTGACAGACATTCTACAGGACACTGAGAAAAATGACTGAGAGACTCTAGCCCTATGGGCTGAAGAAAGATTCCCCAACTTTACAAAGAAACATTAGGTGACTGTCCAGGCTGTCAGCTGTCTCTGTCTACCCTGCAAGACTCCTGAAAGTTGCTTACATCCTTCTCCTGTTTCTCAGGTAATAGTATATCCTTCTGATGTCTTTGATGTAGTTTAAGCTAGCTAGTTACAATTTTCCTTAGATATGATAAAAGATAAGTTAGATATAAAACCTTAAACTCACAAATATAAGATAGATAGGATATCTTCTTTAATATTGTAACTGTAATTCTTGCTTAATAATTGTTTTGTTATATGTAATTTTACTATGTTAAAGTTAAAAACCTTCCTTTTTTAAAAAGAAGAAAATGGGAAGTGCTGTGGATATTGCTCTGTATAAATAAAACACTGATTGGTCAGTAGCTAGACAGGAAGTATAGGTGGGACTAACAGAGAGGAGAATTGAGGGAACAGGAAGGCAGAGGAAGAGATTGACTGCAGCCCCCTCCAGGACAAGGAAGATGTAAGGTACCAGTAAGCCACGAGCCACATGGCAAAGTATAGATTAATAGAAATGGGCTGAATATAAAAGTAAGAGCTAGAAAATGATAGGCCTGAGCTAATGGGAAAGCAGTTTAAATAATATAAGCATCTGTATGTTTATTTTATAAGTGGGCTAAGGACAGCCAGGCTTGGTGGGACCCGGAGAGAAAACTCCAACTACACTTCTATGACCCACTTTTTCCTTATACTATAGTTCAATTCATGAGTTTAGTTTGTAATGTTCCACTTGAAAAAAAAAAACTATGAATACAACATTTTATTTTGTATTAGCTGTCTTCTCTTTTCCCACCTTCATTTTGAACTTATCTCCCTTACAACCATAAAGCAAACTTACAGAGATCACTATTTTATTAACTGTCTGTTCATAGTTCTGTTGACATACCATAGCGATGTTACTCTCTGTGTTGTGTAAATCTTATATATTTTTGTTATTTTGTTCCTTTGCTACACAGCAAAATAGTAATTCTGGATAATGCAATGTCTATATTTGATTGCCCCCCCTCATTAAGATGTTGAGTATTTCTGAAAGAAAAAAAATAATTAATTAAACACATTTAACAATACGAGTTATCAACAACCTCTACTAAGCCTTTACTATCACTCAAAAATTCTGTCTTGTTCTTTTATTTTCCACTTTTACAGCAAAGATTAAGTCCCTTTCATCTACCATAAAACTTCCAATAACTCATCTCCTTATCTTCCTTTTTTATTATTACTTTATTTTATAATAAATTTAACTTTACATATCAGCCACAGATTCCCCTGCCCTCCCTCCTCAGCAACACCCCCAATCCACCCCCCATTCCTACCTCCTCCAAGGCAAGGTCTCCCCTGGGGATCCACCTCAGCCTGGTACATTCAGTTGAGGCAGGTCCAGTTTCCTCCTCCCTACACCAAGGCTGAGTAAAATGTCTTAGCATAGGCCCTAGGTTCCAAAAAGCCAGCTCATGCACCAATGACAGGTCCCGGTCCCACTGCCTGGGGGCCTCCCAAACAGTTCAAGCTAATCAACTGTCTCACTTATCCAGAGGGCCTGGTCTAGTTCCATGGGGGCTCCTCAGCTATTGGTTCATAGTTCATATGTTTCCACTAGTTTGTCTATTTGTCCCTGTGCTTTTCCCAATCATGGTCTCAATAATTCTTGCTCATATAATCCCTCCTCTCTCTAGCCAATTGGACTTCTGGAGCTCCACCTGGGGCTTGGCCTTGGATCTCTGCATCTGCTTCTATCAGGCACTGGATGAGAGGTCTATCATGACTGTCAGGGTGTTCAGCTATCCAAACACCAGAGTAGGTCAGTTTGAGCTTTCTTTTGACCATTGCCAGTAGTCTATTGTGGAGTCATCTTTGTGGATTTCTGGGGATCTCTCTAGTGCTCTGCTTCTTCCTATTCCCATGGGGTCTTCATCTATCATGGTATCTCTTTCCTTGTTCTCCCACCCTGCTCCTGATCTAGCTGGTACCTCCCATTCCCCTTAGCTCCCCCCACCCCCTTTTTTTCATTCAAGTTTTTTAATAAAATAATTTCATGCGGCAGGAGAGGACAGGATCAGGGATTGGGGCCGCCGCCTCTTTGGTCTGTGGCTGGGGAGGGAGGGCTCCGCTCAGGGCTGGAGGGTTCTGTTGGGTATGGAGAAAGAGGCTTGGTTCCGAGGCCAGAGCCTAAGCTTGGGGACAGGGGTGCCTCGAGCTTCGGCCTGCGCTTGAGGACAGGGGAGCTTTGCAGCCAAAGGGGCCGTTCTGCAGGGGTCTGGAGCTGGTCCTCATGCACGGACACTGCTCACCACCCTGCTGAGAGAGGCCTCCCATCTTCATTCCTAGGGCCCAAGCAAGGGTCCTCTGGGAGACTCAGGATGTCTGGGGAGGGGCTGGTTCTTCGGGGACTTGGGCTGGGACATGGGGCGGGGGACCCTGGACCATCTTGGGTGGACTCCCCCCACCCTTGCCCTCCATTACCCTCCCCCCCCCCCCCCGTCATGTCCACTTGGCTCATGTAGATCTCATCCATTTCTCCATCGTTGGGTAATCCCTATGTCTTTCTTAGGGTCCACTTTAATAGGTAGCCTCCCTGGAGTTGTGAGTTGCAATCTGGTTATCCTTTGCTAGTATCCACTTATGAGTGAGTACATACCATATTTGTCTTTCTGAGTCTGGGTTACCTCACTCAGGATGATTTTTTTTCTAGTTCCATCCATTTGTCGGCAAACCTCATGATGTCATTGTTTTAATGACACCACTGGCCACTTCTCAAGAACATTAAGATAAAATAAAAACTAATAAATAGGTGAGAGTCATTTCCATGCATATTATGGTAGATATCTGTCAATATTAGTAACTACTTTGCTCTTTTCTTTTTTGTTTCTCTGTTAACAAAGTAGGAATGAAAGGTTTTGTGTGGCTTGCCTAAGGCCAACATTTAACCTCTAGTAATGACTAATTTTATCTGACAACTTGACTAAGCTGAATGATGCCTAGATAACTTGTAAAATATTTATTTCTGGGGATATCTTTGATGATGTTTCTGGTACATAATCCTATTTTTATCTTTCAGTTGAGTTAAGTTGATCATTATTTTCTGCCCCCAAAAGATGAACTTTGTCCTGTATTTAATCTGTATTTAAACTAAACACTCAGAATCTAATGCTTTCAGACTTGGAAGGGGCTGATCATCAGTCTGTTGGTTTTGTATCCTTCATTTTTGAACTGTAAACTCTCTTAGGTCTCCTGCCTCAAACAGCCAGATCCTGTGTATGGCTTCTCAGTTTCAATAATCATGTAGTCAGTAAATCTCCTGCAGAGCTGGAGAGGTGGTTCAGGGCTTGAGTGCACTTACTGCTTTTGAGGGTAAGTATGGTTTCCAAAACCCATAACAGGCAGCTCATAACTGTCTGTACTTTCTCCAAGGAACTCAAAACCTTCTAGTATCTACAGGAACCAGCATGCACATTCACATCAACACACACACACACACACACACACACACACACACACACACACACACAAATATATACAAATAAACTGTCTTTAAAAAATAAATTTCTTGATAAATATCTGTTATTGCTATGTATAGAATTCTCATTAATATAATTTTCTTTTAAAGCCTTTCAGAGGGAATGTTTCCAATTCCATAGTAAGTCATTATGTTAGTAGACAAAACACAACTTAGATTAAAGTTATAACACGTAACTTTGTTCTATCCTCTAGGTTCCTCCAACTGATAAAACTGCACATTGTAAGAATTATAAGTCATTGTGATGAGTCTAGGAATAATAAAACTTTCATAAAGGAATAGGGAATTTATAATCTATAAAAATATGCATTTGTGCATGGCACAACTTTGCTGTGGTTGGTGATTTGATGTGATGTGTAAGGAGGTCACTTTTCTTTGTCTGAGGTTTTACAGGATCTAATACAGTATGATTTATTCCTTAACTTCTATGAAATTAATGAAAATATTATTTGTCTGGGAAATGAGTTTGTGTGCATTTGTAATAGGATTTGCTTTGCCCGCAGCAGCAGCTGAGCCTCTAGTAAGAATATGACACACTGAAAAATAGAAGTGGGATTCCTGCTGCTCTTCCTTTTCTTTCTTTTTGCTTTGTTGTTCATATTGTTCATCATTTTGAAGGGATGGGAATCATGTTTACATTATTATGATGCAGGCTCTAATAATACTGTGCCTAGAAACGCTCCAACATCCAAATCACTCTTGATATCACTATGAACACTTTCCCAGCCACTTAAGTTTATTGAGTACCCTTAATTACATTGGATAAAATAATCTATTATCAAGTCACCTGGAAATCAGTTTCAACTGTTCTAAGGAAAGTCAGGATCTTAACTCCAGAGGACAGTTATAGTATGATAAGTGGATCTCAGAATCAGGTTTGAGGAATGCTTCCTGCAATTGACTTTGCTTCAATTCTCAAGATTAATGCTTGTTCCATAATCACTCTATTGATAATATCTTCTCTCTATGTAGAAAATAAACTATGAACGTGCAATTACAATATTAAAGGCATATTAACAATTAATGTGTCACACTTTTAATTAGTCAATATTAAGTATAAATTTTTCTATACTGCTACATTATAAGTCCTTCAAATTAATCATATACCCCTGCTTTCTGAATTTTCTTCGAACTTGAAATCAAGCTTAACAAGTTTACTTATCGGGCTTATTTCTATACTGATTTCAACTATTTAAGTCTTGATATATAACCTCAAGTAAATTTGTATCTCTCTTATTTTTTTTATCATTTTTCAAAGAAGTATTCTTTCTAAAACTCTTACAAAGAATTCATTCACATATCCTCCTCTCTTACAGAAAGAGATCTATATTTAGATTTAAAATATCTGACTTTAAATATTAGATTGGCTCTTTAGTTCTTCCAGACTTTAATTAATCTAGGTATGGTTGAGGGTGATATTTGTAGAATGAAAACTATCTTTCTCAGAAAGCTACTTAACAATATGATAGAAGAGGACTGATTTGTGTCATAATATTTCAAAAAATTAAGCATATAAAATGGACAAAAGTCAATTTTCAATGTTCATTAGCAGAGAGATTCTTTTGCATACATAGTAATCTTATTAAAAATCAAAACATATACATTTAAAATATTGATTTTGTGTATATGAATGTTTTGCCTGAATGAACTTATATTAAACACTTGTGTGCCTGGGGCCTGCAGAGGTCAGAAGAATGTATAGCACATCACCCTGGGACTGGAGTTATGGATGGTTGTGAGGTACCATGTGGTCACTGGAAACCCAAACCTGGTTCTGTGTAACAACAAATACTCTTAACTTCCGAGTCAGATCTCCAGCCCAAATTAGACTATTTCAAATAAAATTGACACAGAGGGATGCTTCCATTCAAAACTGGAATTCTCATTGGCCAGTATTTGACAAGTAGTGATAAGGTGCACAAGTGATTAACTACTTACCCAGGATAACAATTTACAGGAAAGAGAAGGCACATGGATGGACTCTGAAAGTGTGATGTAGAACCAGAGTAGATTAGCTCACACTGGGCACCTGTTTATTTTTTGAAGGAAGATTACCTAAGAGAACAGATAGGAATGGTTATATCATTACAGAGAAGAGGAAAAAAGTCAGGACTGGAATGGAGATACCCAAGGAAAAGGACATGAGTGTGAGGAAGAAAGTTCACTTTTGGAAGAGAAGAGATGGAAGATCTAACAGTTATAACTTTGACCTCTTCCTCTTATTATTATTATTATTATTATTATTATTATTATTATTATTATTTTATTTTTATTATTATTTTATTTTCAAGACAGGGTTTATTTGTGTAGTTTTGGTGCCTGTCCTGGATCTTGCTCTGTAGACCAGGCTGGCCTTGAACTCACAGAAATCTGCCTGGTTTTGCCTCCCAAGTGCTGGGATTAAAGGTGTGCACCACCACTGCCTGGCTGACCTCTTCCCCTTGTCTCTATCTTATCCTGTACATTAGTTTGGGAAAACATAAACAGGAAACTGTATATGTGACCCATGTCTTAATGTCATTTTCTGTTGCAGATATAAATTTGCTGACAAAATAAAATCAAAGATTAGACACTTTTGCTCTGCCTCACAATTAAACAGCATAGAGCCATCATGGTTACAAAGTCGATATAGCCATAAATTGCATAAATTGACTGTGCTGGTGATATTAAATTTATTATCAGAAAACAGAACAATGAGAGAATGCTGCTGTTCTTCTGATACAACTCTCCATATACACAGTTCAGGGTCCTACCCGGAAAATGGCTGCAAACACACACACACACACACACACACACACACACACACACACACACACACTGGGCTGTTCTTCTCATTTCAGTTCATGAAGTTACTATAATCCACTACAGGCACAGCCAGAGGCCAATTTTCCAGATTGTTCTGGATTCTGTTAAGATGATATTTAACACTAATCTTCACACCTTGTATTCTTTTTTTTTCTTTTCTTTTTTTTTTTAGTTTTTTCGAGACAGGGTTTCTCTGTGTAGCTTTGCGCCTTTCCTGGAACTCACTTGGTAGCCCAGGCTGGCCTCGAACTCACAGAGATCCGCCTGCCTCTGCCTCCCGAGTGCTGGGATTAAAGGCGTGTACCACCACCGCCCGGCCTTTTTTTTTTTTTTTTTAGTTACACACCTTGTATTCTTGCTTGGGTCAATCATCAAAAGCTGCTCATTTTTCTCTTGTATGTTGTCTACTCTTGTCTTTACCTATCTTATCTCTCCTAGAATTATATTCATACTTTGCTTACAAATAAATATCACTTCCCACCTATCTTTCATGTTGTTTTACATTCTTATTTTCACATATATAAGAAACGTATCTCAATGTGATAAAGAATACTATTTTGGCATAGTTTTCTCTCAGATTACTCTTCTATGTCTGAATCTTTTATACTAAATCCCTAGTATTTACTCACATTTTTTTTTTACTTCCATCTGTATGACATCTTTAAACCCATATTTACAAATCCAAGGTACTTAAGTCTTTCAAAAATTTCCTCTTCTTCATGTTGGTCTTACTTCATTAGTCTAATTGTGAAAAAAATCTCTAGCTCATTAAGTATAAACTGTTGGATTCAACTTTGATATTTCTTTTGCTTTCATAATCAAATCCAGTTGTTCTTCAAATGTGATGGGCTTATTATCTAAATGCATCTAAAATGTGAAATGTTTCCTTATTTCCTGGCAGGTCCCTAGTGGAAATCCCCATTATCTTTTTTTCAATGAAAAGTCCCACCAGCTTTTAACTGAAAATCCTCGAGGGATTTTCTGAGTCAATGTCACATGAATGAAGGCATCTTACCACACATTATGACTCTGACTGTGCCTTCCATCTATTTTCTCCCTCGTAACTTTGCTCTATGACTATCGCTTCCTTACCCACAGGTGTGTTCTCAGGTTTAGATTTAATGATCTGGCTACCTGGAATGACTTTACTCAAATATTAAGATACATCATCCTGCCTCCTTAGACAAAATTCTCTTCAGTCTTGCCTTCACAAACATAAAATTAAAACTATAGTACTTCTATATTATCAATACCTCCTATCTACAACTTCTCTGTATTGAGCATATCATTACTCTATAAAATTTAATGTGTTTATATTTTAAAGAGTGTTGACAACTATGTGACTCAATGAATGCTGTAGGTTTGTCTGTTTAACAATATTTGGATACTCTAAATATTATAAGATTCAGTAAAAGAAGTTAAAATGTGATTTCTAAGCAACAAGCAAAAGTGTGAAAATTGATAGAACATTTGATGAAAGCATTATGAAATATGCACACACACACACACACACACACACACACACTCACACACACACACACACATTTCAATAGAAAATACTGACATTCCTTTAAGTCTTTCTTTAGTCTTCAATTTATTATCACTTTTATTCCCCAAGACAAAGACATAGATCACTGTTAGTTATTTTGTTAAGCCATGTAAAACAGCTCAAATTAGTTTATCAGGCACCTCCCCATTATCAAAGGTGGATGTTGTTTGTATAATTAATTGACATATTATATGTTATTATAAAATATATTATTAATTTTTAATGGAGACCATCTTAATTCTAATGTATTTGGATATTTTTAAGAGTAATTTTCAGTCTTTTTTCATATGTCTCTGCCCCATTCATATAATGAAATAGGAACCCTGAGAAGATAGTCTATATGTAGGTCATCTACATTTTTCTAATCAGTTAATTGTATTTCCTAGGATGTATTAAGGATTCTTTCACAGCTACAGCCTAGACACTCACTGAATTAGTCTGGATCCTTCCAATTTGAATCTACCCATGGCCCAATCTTTTTTACACATCTACTTATAAAGAGTGTAAACAGTTACACAAATCAATGAAGATTTGTGAGTAGATATCATCCCATTACTCTACATACATGGATTATAATAAAAAGAAGCCAAGACAACACTAGACCAGCCATTCTTTTCACAATAATCCTGTCATAATATGACATAGTGAAAAGACACATACATTGTTAAGATACAGTGATATATACATGTAACATGTACCAAACTCTTCTTGGTGTCCTTTTCCACTGATCTATATAACCTGTCAAAACTGCTCATTTTCATGACCTGCAAAATTAAAAAAAAAAAACTGAGAGAAAACCAAGGGGTTAATATTGGTATTTTACACTTTATATATGCAAAATTAATGGAATATTTTTCTCCCGGTGACCGTCAATTGTTGTTCATATATTTAACAATATACTACATTCAGTTTTAAAATAACCTCCTTATTCATTCACAAATTCATACTAATCCAGGTGTTAGAGATATCTATTTTTTTCTTTTTCATGTTTCTTTTTTCTGTTTTTATTTCTAGTCAATAGAATTCAGCAGCTTCAGCTGTACTCACTTCCCATCCTGTCATGATTGAGAAAAAAAAATGAGAAATTGACACTAAGGAAGTTATCTTATTATGAAAACTACAACATCCTCTGGTGGCATTTCTACATTTAGTAGAGAATAAATGATGTCTGCACAGCAAGAGATCTTAAGCATTTATTTCACAGTACCGGATGACACTCATCTTGTATTCAGTATCTATTTGCTAGAATTATTTTTAAAACTTTGATGTACCCAGCCTTATTGTGAAGAATTATAAAAGATGAAGAGAGTGAAAGTTCCTACTAACAATTAGGGATGGTGATAATACTGCATGGAGTATTAGTAGGTTAAAAATGCCTCTAAAATTCAGGGGACTGAACAACCACTAACATATATCTCCGCAGGATGACAGTTTAGGTCAGACTTCTATGCATTGAGTGTTTTCTGTTTCATACCTTATTCACCTATTCCGACTTGCATTGTGTTTATTCAGTCTCTAAGCTGGTAGGTACGATAGGGCTTCTGGGTGATCACAGCCTTGCATAAGAGGAGTGGAAAGAAATTGCTCCAGATGGTCCCTCATCAGACACAGAATAGTCTCTGATGACATGTTTCAAGATTTCCACAGCAACACCAGAGTAAAAAAAAAATTGCATGTTTTTATATGACTTTATCTCATGTTTATCATCACAATTATGGATAAAATCAACCAAAGAATCATTATGTCCATGGCTACACTACAGCATTGGTAGAAAGTAATGTCAACAAATAAAAAAAAATTAATTTATTTTCATGTAATAGAAAATCCGTAAATCACAAGTACAGGTTAATAATACCTTCAATTAAAAAGTATCAAACTTTCAGGAGTAATGACAATTTGAAGGTTTAAACTTGGCTTAAAATGAAGTTGAATAATTTCATTCCATTTGTGGGTGGGTATTCTGCTTTTGCAAATGCTTACATAGACTCTCACAATTTTACAAAGGAAGAAGGAAATTAAATAAGGTACAATTTCATGTGAAGAAGTAAATGTGCACTCAAAGCTTATTGAGGATACTTTTTAATCTCAAGAAGATCAAATGATACTTACAGAAATGTATACTTAATATACTATTAGTCAGCTTTATATTTAGTTATGAACAAAATAATCAGATAATAGTCTGATAAAAATCAAATCATGTCCACTATGTTGTAAATTAGCCCCACCTCCATTCTTATAAATGATAGGGGAGTCCATTCTCTTTCCAAATGAAATATTTAAGGACAAACATGATGGGAACTCTTCCATTTCTCAGCTTGTCAGTAGCATCATCAGGCAAACATTTCAGTTAATACTAGCACAGCCTATTATAAGTGTCACAGACATTTTTCTTATGAATTTCATTATTAACTTGAAAGTCTCTCAAACATAAATTATATATGTAATAGTAGAAAACAGAAAGAACTTATTCTTTGTACTGAGTAGAGAGGCTTCATTATCTTCACATCTGAATCAGTAACAAATGGTGTTTCATTTTCAATTCACTGATAAGAATATTCCCATCTTTTTCAGGAATGAGTAAGAAATAGTAATGACAAACGCAAGGTATGGAGTTCTTTTATTAACACTGCCAGAACATTTATAAAAAATTTGACAACAATGTAGGTAAAGTGAGAAACCTTTGGTGTGGTCACCATAATAACTTAAATAAAACATGCAGTTCTTTCTCCAAAAAAGCAGTTGAAAGAGTCTCATAAGATTTTAGTATTTGACCTTCCTCACTTTTTTGATAAATCACTGTAATAGCCAACTTATGGTAATATATTACCTGGGGAAATACTAAATTTCCCATCCATTGTTTATATATTACTCTATAAACCATATTCAACAGTATTCTACTGAATACAGGAAAAGATAAAAAAAATTACAAAATTTCGTATTTAAGATTCTTTTAAAGTTGATATATGTTCCTGTGAACAATGTTGAGGATTAAATGTGTTAGCACTAATACATACATAAAGACAGTGTGCCAATTAATCTTCTTGTATAAAAATATTAGACAAATGGAATTATCCAGTTAAATAAATTATGTAAAGGACAATATACAATGAAGGTTTTGTGAGTTCTGTGCTATTAATCTTTTAGAATATACAATATTACATTCTAAGTAATGGTTATTCCAGATGACCTAGTTTTATGAAGTAACATGTATCAAAGTATTGCAAAGAGAAAAAGAGTACTGAGTTTTAGGGCTGAAGAGATGGCTCAGCAACTAAGGGCAGCAGCTGTTCTAACAGAGGACACAGCCTTCGCCCCCAGGACTCACATCAGGTGTCTTACAATTGCTTATTACTTTAAGTTTCATGGTTCTGAGACCCTCATCCAACCTATGCAAGCATCAGCACACATGTGATGCACACAAAGACAAACAAGAAAGCCCAGCCATATAAATAATAGGTAAGTTTTAAATGTACTAATTTGAAAATTTAAAGACTTAGGTATGAGTTCCACTAATGATATAAATCATCTTCCTTTCTTAAAGTGGCAGTTTTCTTATAAGCAAATTGAAGATATTGAAATAAACACTCTAGATGTCTTCTAAATTGTCTTTCTGTGTCCCTGATTTTCTTCTATGTGGGGACACCAAAGATATGATATAAAGGGTATCAGGGAAATCATACAGTGAAATCTGCATAGCATAACTGTAAACAAATGCATAAAACCCACTTGGAATATGTTGATTGGAGAAAAATCTACATCCATTAATTTACTAAACCAGCATAATCTCTTTGTTCTGATAGCCACAGATAATTTTATTCTCAATCTGTCATCAGGGAAACTTCTCTGCAACAGACATACAAGCACAATCCTTAATGACAATCTATAAGCATTTGTCCTTATACTCACAGATAAGAGTAATTTTCATTCCTCATCAAGGGGTGTTCTCTTTACAACAGATGAAGACCAATGCAGAAAACTACAACAATCAAAACTGATGTGGAATATCGTTCTGTTTGCTGTGAATGTGTGTTGCTCTGATTGGTTTACTGGCCAGGAGCCAGTCAGGAAGAATAGGCAGGATAAGCAGACAAGGAGAATTCTGGGAAGAGGGGTCTGAGTCAGGAGTCACCAGCCTGTCACAGAGGAGGCAAGATGACAAGGCAGAAGTGAGAAAAAGTACCACACCACATGGCTAAATAAAAATAAGAACTATGTGTTAATTTAAGTGTAAGAGCTAATCAGTAATAAGCATGAACTATGGCCTCTGTGTGATTATTTTATAAAAGGCTGGGGGTCTGTGGATGAGAAATTTGTCCTGACCCTGGGCCTGGCAGGACCAGAGAAACCTTCAGGCTACACAAAATGAAGAACTGTATAGCTCAGTTCAATGGATAAATCAACCAAACACTTCCACACCTAAGACTCAGCAAACATTGCAGAAAGGGGGACAGAAAGATTGTGAGAGTCACATGGTTAGAGAATGTGATGTGATACTGTGTCTCCTAGCAATATCAGAAGCTATACATGCAATTTCTCACAAACATGATCGCTCATACTAGAGGTGAACAAAGATGATGGAAAAAGAATGACAATCACTAACATGAGAAAGAGGACAGGGAAAGCCATGAGGCCTCAACTATAAACAATTTATTATAGTTAATGGAGTAAAGAAGGGAGATTAGCGAGAAAATGGCTAGAATGAGAGAGAGAATGAGAGGTGTCCCTCCCCAGGAAGGAGCATTCCAGTTGGTGGTCCAATGTCAAAATAACAGTCATATATATGTGAAACATTATATGGATCTGATTATAACTCTGGCATCATTCTTCATTCTTTGAATAAGAAGGAGTGTAAATTATTTTGAATTTTCTCAGGAGAATACAGTTAAAATACTTGTACTTTTAAAGAGATATTGAACTTTTAAATAAGCAGAATTTTTAAAGACTCTGAGGCATTGAAAGACAAAATAATGTGACCTCAGGAAATGAGTGTAGGATGCTGACCCTGAACACCTTCACATTCTCTCTACTTGCTTGCTATCTGAAAATGCCTTGATAAATCACTTCATGAAGCATTTGTGCCACAGAGTAATTTAATGAATTTTCTCTATTTTTATAGTCTGATGGTATTCTATGTGCTTTTTCATTTACATTTCATTTATAGAGATATTTTTTCTCTAGAAAAATTACCCATGAATACTGTCCAAATAAAGATGAAAATGTTCTACTTCATACTTAGTTTCAGTCTCCTGGTGTATTTTTTTGTTTCTCTCCAGCCTCTTATCTCCCCTATAACTCCTATATTCTATAGAGAACTAGACATAGACTCCATTAACAAAGAGGCTGCTCAACTTTGGATCCTAGATACCAGTGTTCCAAACATGTGAGTTTCCTCAATACCTCCTAGAGAAGTTCTGACCTCATTGAGTAGGGAGAAGATTTATATCTGAGGTGGCAATTCTTAGCAAGTAACTCAAGTGCCTTTCCTTCATATTGTATATCTGAGAAACTGAACCTATTATCATCAACCCTTAAGAAGTAGTTGTTATATTTTATGATTATACCTGCTGATATTAATCTTATGCTTCTATAAGATAAAACACATCATTTTGATTAGTCAGTTTTATACCATTAATGGAACATGAATAGCACATAGCATTTGCATACAATGTTGACTTCATGAGCAACTTTGGTGTCCCACTGACTAGAGCTAGAAAACCATTTCCTGTGATCTTTTGCTATGAATATCTTAGTTCTTCCTCTGATACAAAATTAAAACATGACACTCTATTTGTGTAGTTACTCAAAAGTGTCAAGTCTCTTAACTAAAATTCACTTCTCATTTTAAAACTCAATAATTATGTTATTATCATGATGGGATTTTTGTTTTTTTTCAGCAGTGGAAGCAAGGTTCTTTTTAGGGGTGAGGAACATACATATAGGAGGTATACAGAATTAAAACTTTCCACAAGCAAGAGGTCTCAGGAAGCCAAAACTCAGCTTCTTTTTGAGGGTCAGGAGATTTTATAATGTCTGAAGAGTCTTTCTCCCATAATTTAAGGTTGATCAATTTGAAATAAGGATGGCTGATTAGCCCAGAAATGTTGTATAAATATATGAGGTCCTGAACTTGTGGAGCCATTTTATCAGTAGGAAGACGACTGCCAGTAGTAATCAAGCCACAAGAAATACTGCATTCAGCTGCCAGGCTTTTGTCTTAGGTCAGGAAGATGAGTTAAAAAACCACACATCTGAAAGTTTACCATCTTTATTACCTAGTCGTGGCTCCTTTTCTATCCTATCAAGGAGTCCATCTAACTCCTATTCCTCATTCTCAGAGGTCACCCTAACTTCTGTTAAGGGTTTAGGGGTACTGACCATTCTAATTGTTTCAATTTAAAAAAAGAGGTCAAGGGAGGCAGCATGCAAAGTGTCTCAGAGGAAGGTTAATCTGACAGAACACCATTGAATTGAACTAATAAACTTAATGGCAAACACCCAGAACATGGACTTCTTCAAATGTTTATGCTAAAGAGATAAGTTGTAGAACAGAATTCTTTGTCACCAGACCAGGTGGTACATAGGCATTCTGGACATTCTAGGATCGTTTAGTGTATTGAACATCCATTTGTGTGCATCTGGCAACACTGGTGAAAGTACCTCACAGATCTTCTCCTTGTTATAATCAGTATCATCAGAACGTGCTGGGGGAACTACAAGGCCTCATTCACAACAGGCTTTCAATGAAGAGGTAAGCTGCCACCTTAAGCCTTCCAGTTTGATTCAGTTAGGGGGAAGAGACAAGTCACACACATACAAATATACACAGACTCACACAGAGATACAGAGACAGAGAGATACAGAGAGGCAGAGAGAAATAGACAGATATTTATAACACTATTATCATATTTTAATCTGACCCCTGACAGGAAATGTATATCCTTGGAATATCAGGGACCATATCTAAATATGTGCTGAGGTGATTCCTGATATGTCACTAGTTAAAGGAAGAGGATGGCCATGATGATTTTACCAACCAGGTGGCAAGAGATTTCTGACCTTTATGTAGATAAGGGAATGTAAACTGCCTTTAAGTTAGTCAATTATATTCGCATGTTAAACTAAGAGTAATCCAATAAAAACACTGGGTTCTCTCTGCCTCTGCTCTGCAAAAGGCTTCTATGATTTTCTTTGGGTAGAATTAACTCTATAGATAATAACCAGAAAGCAAGGGCTAGATAGCATTCTGAGGAACTCCTTCCATTCTTTAGAAAATAGCATGGTCTAGAGTTTGCTAACACTTGTATTAAGTTCACTTATCACTTGAAGTTTGGAATCAAAGCTAATAGTAGGGCTTTGATTGATATTGCTTCAGTGTGTGCTCATTATTTTAGTTAATCTACAATAACTTGAGAAGTAATCACATTCCTTGGAGTCCCTGTTCTGATGTGTTTAGTAGGAATAATAAAAGTCCTTTTCTCCTAGAGATATTTTTAAGAATAAAATAAGTCAAAGTTTGTAGAATCATCTAAGTTTGTGAATCATATGTATTTAAATAATTTTAATGTATAATTCATCCATGCTTCAAGTCATGTTTTTATTTTTCTTGAATATGTCTTACCAAAAGAATAAATTTTTAATTTTGATAAATTCTAGTTCATCACTTTTTAAAACATCAGAAAGCAGGTTGTTAATTTTGAAGATTTATTTTTGTTTTTATTTGTGTATATGTATCTCTGTGTTTGTGATTGTATTCCATGTATGTACAGGTGCCTGCAGAGTCCAGAATAAGACATTAGATCTACTATTACTAGAGCCTACCGACAATCCTGGGAACTGTATTCCAATCCTCTGAAAGAGAAGCAATCTCTTTTAACTGCTAAGTCACTTCCCCAGCTCACACAGTCCATTGACTTTATTTGTTCATAGTGTTTATAGTATGTGGCAAATTACTTTGCTTTTCATATTTTATTTATTTCTTACTTAGTATTTATTGTACTTGCTAATGTTCTACAAAGAGTAAAAAGAAACTTTTGAGGAGTTAGCAAGAGGTTAAACCCAGGTAAAGCTTACGCTGTTGTAATCAGTACATAGTCCTGGTTAATTATCAAGTGATTTGAAAGCATAAGAGATATCAGGAATTGGCATGAAAAATGGATTAATAATATTTAATGTATAGAAACAACTGAATGAGAGGATAGGAGTAGGACATTTAAATAGTATGCTATGAACACTAGAAACTCAACCATATGTTTGCGAGAGATATTTATATTATTAATATCTCAGCTTCACTTTTGTTTCTAAGACAATATAGTGTAGTTTGAGACCCTCTTGCTGAAGACAATATCTACAAGACTCACTGAACATAGAGATGTCAAGTGGGTGCCTACATAGAGCCTTCAACCTTACAGACTTGTGTTTACAGTACTGGAAGATATTATACATACTACCAGAGGAGAAAGGTAGATACCAACTCAGCTACAAAGCCTTAAACCTAAAATGGTGACCTTCCTGTGTGATATGCTGGTGCAATAGCAGCACAGACATTGTAGGAGTAACCAACCACTGTCTGATTTTATCCAAGGCCCACTCTATGAGATGGAGATCCTGCCGAACACTGCTTGGGTAGCTAAGAACTTGAGATTAGATAGGCCATAGGGGAAAACCAAATACTACTATTCTGCTAAAGGAGCATAGTAATTAAATGACTCCTAAGGGCATTCTGTGATACTTATAGTAGTATCTTTCTCAGCCATCATGAGAGAACACTTTCCCTGCAATAGACTGGAACAAATACAGAGACCCACAGCCAGACAGTGTGCCAATATTGAGAGACCTTGAACACTCAGTCCTAAATGGAATGTCTCTATGAAGTACTTCCCCTTAGGGTTCAGAGAACTTTTCAGAAGATGAGACAAAAAAAAATTATAAGAGTATATAGGGATGGAAGAAATAAAAAAAACAAGACCTCTTGGATGCATCAGGGCTGGCATACCAGTGAATACACAGAGACCAAGGTAGTGCACACAGGGCCTGCCCAGGTCTAAGTCAGAATGTGCTCCAGAATTGAGAGAGAAAGTAGTCACAAGTTCTAATTCTTAATCCAGAATCTGTCTCCAATTCACAACCACTCACACAGCAAAAATCATTTTCTCTAAGGGAGTCTCACTGGGTATGCAAAGCACAGTTAAGAGCAGACCACAAGCTCAGCAGTAGATGCCAACAAAATAAACTCAGTGGTAACTTTTGAAGATTTCTTGACTCATAATGTTGTCTAGGCTCTTTCTTTTGACTTTACAGTTTCTTTGTTTATATTCTATGATTTAGATTTTGTGGCTTTATGGACTTTCTGTTTTGAACAAATGTGTGTTCCTCTATGTCTGTAAATACTTCTTGTGTTTTTCCCCCCCTCAGGTTCTATATTTTTTCTCTTCCTTTTGTCATATTCTGGCTTTTATGTTTTCTTTTCTTTTATTTATTTGCTTTGTTTCTTTCTAATGAGAGAAGGAAAACAATGGTGATGGTGATGATGGGGGAAGGATATGGAAGGAGTTGGGGGAGGAGAAATTGTGATCTGAATATATTACATAAAACTTATTTTCAATTAAAAACAGGATGGAACCTTCAGTGGGGAACTGGTTAATCAAACTAAAGAATCCAAGTTTACTTTCGCTCTTTATTGAGACTATCTGTGGTGTTGCCACAGACTTGTAGGAAGAGACTACTTCCAGTCACAAAACTGAAAACACACTTAGTTCTTCTGGTACAAGGTTTGGAATTTGAAAGGTGGCAAAATATATGCACATTTTTAATCATATTTCTTCAAGAGTACACTTAAGATCTTAGGAATTTATGAATGTGTACATTGGTCTTAGTTTTGAGAAAGAAAATGAATAAATCCTTCATTTTCTAATAAAGGCAACAAAAGGAGAAAAGTGTTTAGGTAATTCTGCTGCTGTTATGTGCTTTTCAGGTCTCAGGTTTAGGAGGAAATATCTGTAACGATGCATAATTCTCCTGCAGCAGAAGAAACAGGAGCTGGAAGTTGCCAGTAATCTTTAGCATCAAAATGTTAAATAGCTTATTAACTGTAGCAATGGGTCAAACAATTCAGAAACACATTTGCAAGGCAAACAGAGAGCTGCTCTTGTGTGTGTCGTGATTTTTCCAAAATCACAGGTTAATAAAGAGGAATGCATCTATTATAGTCTGAAAGGCCAAGGGCTGCAACTGACACAGCTGTCACATTCAGACTCTAGGATGATTTTATTAACAGCATCTTTGCATTAACAAATTATCTTATTAAAATCTGTTTGTATGTGATGCCCTCCAAAATAAGATAGGCACGAAAGGAAGAACTGTGGTAAAAACAAAAGTATTTCAGATGTTATAGTGAGATCACTATGACACATACGCTAATGTCATAGAAATATTCAGAAGCTTCTTAGAGATAATTTAAGCCAGCTATAAAATGCTAGACTAAAATGAAATAAACAGGCCTAGGTTTACACTCCAAGTATGTTATTTACTTATGGAAGAAGTTAACATTATACCATATCAGTTTGAGACTTGGTTTTGCCATTTTACAGTAGAAATAATAGAGCTTTCTAGGCTGTAATATTATTTTAAAGTATAAATTAGTAATGTCTGTCAAATAACTCTGTAACCTATTATAATACCAGGGCAATTTTCTTTTTCAAGGATAGTGTGGTTATGTTTAAGGGTAAAATTATTTCTTTCTCCTGAGGCTCAGCCAAGTCTATAAAAACCAATAGACTCAGATGAGAATAGACAAGGGTATGATCATATATATACTCATTTAAGGAAGGTATCACGTCATACACTAATGTTCTTTGTTGCTCTGTATATGTGGAAACATAATGGAACATAGAATTCACCATGAAATTATGTAGTTTATTTGAAATTTGAAATGTTGCAAAGTATACATGTTTTTATGTTAATTTGTGTTCAGATAAATAGTTTAATAATGTAAATTTATTACTATTAATCTAGAAATAGATTTACCATTCATGACCCTGAATTCATTACTTTTCACTTGCGAAACATTGTATTGTCAATGGTCTCACTCTCAGCAGGGATGGGAATATAGTTTACAAGTAAAGATGCTTCCTTAGGGACTACATAAAGCCATGCATTTGTGTCTCCGTATTTTTTCTTCTAAATTAAATGTATTAGATTACATATGCTTGCATTTCATTACGAGACCATAAAAAGCAATATACTCCATAAATGTTGACATGATGAGAAACCTAAATTATATTTGTACTGTGATGAAGAAAACCGCTACAACAGAGAGGAAAATTAAATCCCTTGTGGAAACAAAGGTATTTAGAGCCATAGCAGCACTTTCTTTGAATGAAGCACCAGGAATATGCTCATATATGAGTAACAGTAAATAGGAATATTTAATTTATAATAGATACATTAAAACATTTGTATTAAATATAATTAGTAAAATAATTTTCATAAAGCTGCAGTGTCTTTTAATATCTTTAGCAGAGTTAATTCAATCTCTTCAAATCCCAGCCAACATCCCCACCCACCACTTCTCTTGTGTAGTCTTTTATGCTTCATAATATATATATATATATGTAAATATATACGTAAACATATATATTTGTGTGTGCAGGGGGTATATGTATATATATAATGCATGTATGTATATATAAATATATGTATACATTTTAAATTTCACAAATCAAATATAGTAGCATAACATGGCTGAGACTAAGATTTTGAAGACAAATCTGAACTCTGTTATATAAAAGTTAGGTTATGTCAATGAATTATAAAGCAAAGGCTGTAGATTAATTTTTGATCTAGGGAGATAATGTCTGCTCTACTGATGAAGCTTGATCTCATCATCTCAGTTAATCATCCATGCAACCTGATATAGTTCCAGTTTTCTGGTTTGGTTCCATGAGGCTTGAATGTAAGCTTTATAACCATGAGGTCAGCCTCTTTTCTGCTTTAAATGATATCCACTCTTTCAATAATTATATAATTATAAGAAGTTAAGAACTTGACTATGTTTCCAAGCCTTATTAATTTTGTTGCAATTCTTATTACTCCTAAAACACTTGTTTGTTGAAAAAAAATCTCTCAAGGGACTGATTTTGTCCAGACATAATTTTGTCAGCTAAAGTATAAAATTGATTTGTATTGTTCAGTTTATGAAATAATCACTAAGAATTGAAATATATATTTAAGTATTGAGAAAACCTCCTACTATTGTGGTAATTTACCTTGCTATTTAATACTTGAAAAGACACAAATATTCACAGGACACAGAATCATACAATTTATGACAATGTGTAATTTGAATCAATATCTAAAATTGTGTAAAACTGAAAAAATAAAATTCAATGACAATAAAGTGTCAATGTTTAGATAACAGTTTGGCATAACAAACTATTACTTATGCTTCTTGTTTTTGAAAATAGATTATTCTCTCATATAATGCATCTTGACCACAGTTTCTCCTCCCTCCACACCTCCCAGGCCACCTCATCTCCCTCTTTCCTACATCTATCTCCCTCCATTTCCAATTAGAAATGATAGGGCTCCAAAAGACAACAGCCAAACATGACAAAAGAGGAGAAAATAAGACAAGGAAAAGCCCTCATATTGTGGTTGGACAAGACAACCCAATAGGAGGAAGAGTCCCAAGAATAGGCAAAGAGTCAAAGACAAATTCAACCTCACTCCCACAAAATGTCAAGCTAACAAACATATGTACAGAGGACCTGGTGCAGATTCACGCAGATCCTCTGCTTGCTACTTCAGTTTCTGTTAGTCCACATGAACCCTACTTGATTCAGTTGGCCATGTTCTCATGGTATCCTCCATTTCCTCTGACTACTACGATCTTTCCCTCTCTTCTTCTGTGGAATTCCCCATCCTTCCAGAAGAGGGACCCAATGGAGACCTCCAATTATGTTTTTTTAAAACAGCGAAAAGGTAAACATTTTCAAATTTATAATAATATTACACAACTGGAAATATTTGAATGATTCTTTACATTTTTTTGTATTTTCCAAAATAAGTTTAGATAACTCAAATTGTTTCAAGAAATAACTTACACATAAGTGCTTATCCCTAAATTAAACTAAATTCTGATATTTAGAATCTATAATACTTCCAGTGTGCAGAAAGTGAAGAAAATTGTAACATACAGTATTTTAAGTAGGACAGTTATTTAAGAAGAGTCTGTATTCTTTTGTTTGTTCATGGAAAGTAATTTGAAAACAAAAATCTTTGATTCTTCTTGACTGAGAAAGTTCATATGTCTCACCAAATATTGTTAGAAGTATGCTTTTGTCTTCATGTGATCCAAACACTGGAAAATGTGGTGTGTGCTGACTTGTTTTTCATGATGATCTCTGTGGTTTTAAAGGATGCAGAGAGAAACTTGCATTTAAGCTATTATCATTTTCCTATTAAAGAAATTTGAAATGATTTTACTTTTTAAGTTTTAACTACTAACACTATGTAGCTATATACAAGATCAAATAATGTGTTCCAATATGCTGCTTTTTTTCAATCACTGTAATTTAACTTATAGAGATTTTCAGAAAATTAGAAAATTTCTTAGCCCAAATATAAAGAAAATGAATTTCACATGACTCTTCAGAAAAGATATCTATATAATTCATGATGAAGAAATCAAGTTACTTTTCAATATTTCCAAAAAGAACCAATATCCATGTTAGTCATGACTCTCAACTAGTGTACAGAACTTTGCCTCTATAGGTTCACTTTTCATCTGGTGAGACTGAAAAGAGTGCAATAGTTCAAGAGTCCTATTCAATATGGTAAGATCAAAATCAACATGTGAAATATTGAAAATATTGAAAAATAACCATAGAGAGCTAAATAAGAGGAGAAATCAGATGCTTTGAAAATAATTGGACTTACCCTACTGAAGTAAAAACATCGCCATAATTGATGGAATAAGACAAAAATAGGAGAGTAAGGCCATTTTGACAGTTTATCTCCAGGTGGAAACAGAGACTTTTATCCTGTGACCATGGCTAATGTCTCAAGTGTATCCCACTTACCACTATAGAATTTGTGCAAAGATAAAGCTGATACTCTGCAATATAAGTGAATTTTGATCACTTGCTTCTATAGAAAAACAATTATGATGTGACATGCTGCATCTCCAGGCTAAAAACTACATGCTTTGTCAGGCAGTGGTGGCACACACCTTTAATTCCAGCACTCTGTAGGCAGAGCCTGGTAGATCACTGTGAGTGCAAGGCCAGCCTCATCTACAGAGTGAGATCCAGTACAGGTACCAAAACTACACAGAGAAACCCTGCCCTGAATAAAAGAAAAGAAAACATGCCTCACTAGAATTCCATGTGATTAATACTACTGTTTATATACTTTTCATATCAATGATCTAGACACCAGTAGACTACAAGAATATTGTTGTACTACTTCATACTTGGGATTCTTAAATGAAATAAATAAATAAATACTGATTTGAGATGATCCTTGGGACAAAATAATTAAAACATGAGCAATAAAAATATTTCCAACAGTCTTGAGTATATACCTGAAGGATTAAAAAGGATATGAGAGAGTAACTGGATGCATGTGGTATGTAAACAGGAGTGCAACTATTTCAGAAGAGGTTAACCAGTTAAAGGGTATGTTAGGGGAGTGAGGTGAATGAAATCTAAATAATTTTATATATATATATATATATATATATATATATATATATATATATATATAATTACGCATATGTAAAAATGCTGTAATAACACTCTACTTATTATGAAAGCTTCAATTTTTAATGCTGAAATCTCTTTCACTTAATAAAATTTATACAAACTATGAAAAGAAAATTCCAGCAGCATATCAAGAAATTTAAGAAATCAAGAAAAATAAAATTGGCTAAAGAATGAATCAAAAATCTGAAAAAAACAAAACAAAACAACCTTTTGACTCAACAGAATCTGGTCTGAATATAGCAATAGAATGACTCATAAATGAAATATTGCAATATGTCTAGATCAGTGCATCATCTAAACCTTCTCATAGAAGCTTATTATTATAGTACACAGTAATTAACACAGAGACTCACAAACGGACAGGGTAAAGAGAGTGAGAGACTTTGTAGTGCTCAGCCTTAAATGGTTTGTCTTTATCACGCTTTCCCAAAACTCAGGGAATAGGGAACAGAAAGATTGCAAAATCAAAAGGTGGTAGACAACTTCAATGAAACAGCATTTTCTAGATATAACAAGGCAGGCAGGTGCACACATGAACTCACAGAGAACATGACAGCATGCACAGGACCTGAACAGTTCAAGCCAAATGAAGTCCCTGCATGGACAATGGTTGTAGGGACCATTCCCCACCTTTAGCAAAGTGGCTACTTCCATTTTATTTCTGCTGAAGATGTTAAATAAGTTTTCCCAAATGAGATTACAATGAGAACATCAACCATAGTTCAGGCAGGCCTCTTGTAGCAACCAACACAAATTGGAATTCCTATTTCATGTGTTTTGTTTTTATTTAAAATATATATTATATTCATAAATGAATATTAATATTTTTTATATCTCATATATATGTGTATGCTGGGAGCTGGAGACACAGTCTTCCCAAGTGAAAAGCACACCAATTGGTTATCTTAGTGGTTATCCATGAAAACATGCATATAAGTAAGTAAGAATATTCATACTGAGAAGGTTCCTTATCTATATTTAGGAATATAACTGTATTTACATCTACATATGTATTTTTTAGGAAAGAGAAATAATAAAAAGTTGAGTGGTTGGAAAAGAACTGGAAGATGTTGGGGGAGAAGAAAGAATATGTTCAAAATATGTCACATAGAATTTTCAAAGAATAAATAAAATCATAAAACAGAGAATTGGGTAGAAAGTATGTCATTGCAGCTTTCATGAAGGAAACAACATGTAGGAAACAAAAAATGAATGCTGAAACTAAACAAACAATGAAATCAAAACCCCCACCAACAAAACAACTCAAAAGTTACTGAAAGAAATTTGCACAAATAAATAAAGAGAGCCTGTAGATTTAGCACTAGGCTTCTGAGATCATTTTAGCTTCTGCTGAAATGTATTAAGAACATTATACATTATAGTTGTCTATTATATTAAGACTCAAAGAAAACATCTATTTGGAGATCAAGAGTTAAACATGATATTACTTTGTATCCTTATGGAGGACATTATATAGAGAAAAAATAGGAATATCTCATTTTAACAACTGGAAGCATTATTTTGAAGAAAATCCTTGAGTCTCATTACCTTCAAGAAGTCTAGAGTGGGCATGAACACTGGTCCAGGGATTACAAAATTGAATTTAAAATAATTATGTAATAGTTGCAATAGGATTGGCAAGAGAGTGCTATTACACTGAGCTTCATACATCTCTAAATAAAAATGTTTCAGGAGCCAGTGTAAGAATTTCCAAGGAGTATTTGTCCCTTGCTGCCCATCTAGGAACAATTCAAATCTAAGTATTTAGATAACACATAAGTTTTATTTAGCAACAATTAACGTATTAAGCTTTATTGATTTTACTTAATGAATTTAAGCTTAAGTTAATCTTACAGTTGTGATGTCTAAACCTAAAGAATAGCACAACACTTTACTGTATAACAATGAAAACCTATCAGGTATTCATATTTTATCTTATTTATTTCTGCTAAAGTTTTATAGATATGATCTAGCAATATTTTAAGTCACCAGTTAGTAGTAATTCAGGAAAATAAATAGCTCATAAATATTGCCTATTTTTCAAGTGGTGTATTTTGGAAAAAAATAAAATAAGGATAGAGATATAGTTTAGTGGTAGACTATTTGAGTAACATCTGAAATGTTCTATATTTGATACCCAGTACTGCTGCTTGGGTATATGTGTACAAAGACATATACACATACAAGTACATATGTGTGCATTTGTAAATATTGATACGTACGTGTTACATGCATATGAGAACATATATCTTAAATATTATGAGTACTCAAAATGTTTCACAGAGTCTTGACATCAATTTTATGAAGTAAATTAATTTTCTACTGTTTTGATAACAGCTGACTTTTACTTCTACATGGTGTTTAGATTGTCTTCTGGCCATTGGTTTCCTTATTCCCTGTCTTTACATTAATTCTTTTCTTCAATGAAACCAGTTTTCACACTACAAACATAGGTCAATGGTAGAGTGCTATATTTACTTGCCTAAGTCCTTGCATTTAAAATTGAAAAGAAAAAATAAATAAGATTTTTTCTTCAGAAAGAATTAATGCTGGTCACCATGACAAATTTCTCATGTAAATTCATTTTCTCTAGCATTGTCTCATGTCTATAGAATGGAATGAGTATCCATACAAACTGAGTTGTAAGAAGTGCTATGGGTTTCTTGTAATCTCCTAAGTAAAAACACTCTTGTTTATAAATATGACCCAGCCTTGTAATTTGACAAATTTTCTAACTGAACCTTTCAATAGGGATTCAAATCTTCAGTGGCTAGTTCAATGTGGGAATTAAGGAACTTTTCTAAACACCATGCAGAAATGATTACATCATCACTGGCTGCCTAATTATTAATTTAGAAAACTTTATTTTTTATTTAGACCTTATTATGCACAATCATCTGACTACTGGGAGAGGACAACAATGTACAAAGCAATCAAACACCCCTTACCAAATCTTAGAGAGTGTTACCTTAATCAACTCATAGAAGCCTGAAACAGTAAATACACACTATTGTCCAAATGGAATCCACATTACTAG